>NW_024429184.1:22560631-22698131 GCF_017639785.1 Mesocricetus auratus
GTTTCCAGAGTCAGTGTGTGGGTTTAGCAGAGACAGAAGTGAAAATGAGTGTGTGATTTTGGTGACAACTGGAACCTTGTGGAAATGAAGGAGCAGGTGGAAGAAAGAGAAAATGAAGTTTCTAAACAGAAGGAAGTTCAGCTGGATAGTGTGCCCGAGTTAAAACAGATATTTTCATATGACTGCTCAGTATTTACAAAATAGGGCAAGTGCATACCCCGGCTTCCCTTGGCATTACATGAAATACTAGGCATTCGTCACTTGTCCTCTCAAATGCTTCACTGTCACTACTCTCATATGGAGCTAGTTGCAGTGTTGCTGAATGTGACATTATTTGGTCCCTGTGTTTGCATAATCAGTATTATAGTTGTATTTCTGTGTTTGGTTGCCCTTGATGCTGTATGCTCCTCCTCGCTGCCTGTATCTTTTCAATGGGCAAACCAACTCCACCATTCTGAAAATAGGACGATAGTGACACCTGGCCTCCAGCAGACCCCAAAGAACTGTGCTACTGGTTGCATTGCATGGGCAACCAACTTTAGCATTCTAAACTAAGAAGGCTAACACCTGGACTCTGGCAGACCTCAGAGAACGATGCTAATTATGGTTGCCAGTAAGCAGTGCAAGCGAGACCCCAAACTCTCTGTTTTGATTTATTATCTGAACAGATTTTGAGGGCTTGTGAGGTAACCTTGGGAGGTCATCTAGTGTAATGCTTGCTCTGAGGTAAAGGGATCAAAGTCACAAGTGGATCATGCCAGAGAGAATTCTGCTCTTTAAGCTCTCCAGAAAAAGCTGTAGATAACCTCAGCAACATAGAGAAAACATTGTCTTGCTATTGTTGCTCCCTCAGTTTAACCAGATTACTTATTTAGCTTGTAACTACTAGAAAATGAGTACTTTGGGAAAGAGTTTAGAGAAACAGTTTGAATTATTTCCTATATGGTATCTCCCTCTCTGTCTCTCTCTGTCTCTCTCTAGCTCTGTGTGTGTGTGTGTGTGTGTGTGTGTGTGTGTGTGTCCATCCCTCTACACCTGTGTGAGTACATGTGTGTTTATGTCTTTTGACCAAGGTCAAAAGAAGGCATCAGATCTTTCAGAGCTGGAGTTATCGGTAGTTACAGGAGTTCTGACTTGTTACATGGGTATTGAATTCAAATTCTGATCACATCATTGCTGGGTGACTTCTCTTAAACTCTGGGACATTTATCTAGTCTCCTTTCTTTTATTTTTGATGCTGCCTTCTTCAGAGTCACACTGACATTTTAATGACTCCCTTTATAGCCTAGGACCTCTATGTGTCTTTTATCATTTTCAACCATTGAACTAAAATAATTCAGTTATTCTTTGTAATCAGAAATGTTTAAAACAGTTCTTCAGCTACTGTTTTCAGCATTTCTCTGATAATGAGACGCCACCATTCCTTTGTCCTCCACCAAACTTACTATGACAATTACAACTTAGTGAGCTTGGGACAGAAATTTCACTATTTCTTCATCTGTAAAATGGTAACAAGACTTTAAATAATTATAGAAGATACACTGGTTTGTAATCAAACTCCAGCTACATTTCCCTTCTAACTTAGAGTTTGAAGGAAGGTTTGAAGTTAGTACTGAAAAAGATGGTGTTCATCAGTGGAATCTCTAGCAGATGCCATACAGTTGCACTACAGCTCAAAACTCACCTGCTTAAACTTGCTTGGCTCCATATACGAGAGTTGCCCAAGAAACCACAAGCAGTGTTCTACCACTGTACGATGCAATTCAGATGAGCAAGGCTCACCATCAACCTGCGACTCCCATAGGTCATCCTCAAAACAGTGTGTAACTGGCATGACTATAGACTAAGCCAACAAGAAAACTTTCGAAGCAACCAAAACTAACAGAAAGACAGAACGTTCCAAAGACTCAGCCCATGGGGGTTCTTCCCAAGCCCATTGTTTTACTTAGTATAGCTTCCTTTCTCCAAAGTTACTACATCGGCTTCTTCCTTGTGCCCTCTACCACATTCCTCACCTGCTTTGAAATTTTCTCCACATAACCCTGTCCAAGGCTGCACACATCTTAGGACGGCAAGACTCTGATGCAGATCCTACCAAAAGGACTCCACCGAAAGAACCGAGAAAATAAGGAAACTAAAAAACTAACTGCTATTATCTTGGAATATTTTGGCTCACCCTAAGTAAGTAAAACTAACTTAGGGGTAAGTTATAAAATAAATAGTAAGGTCCAGTCACTTAGCAAAAAACAATTTCACCTTTTTATTTCTTCACTTAACCATTTTTTAGTGGTATAAAAATCATGGTACTTCTAAGTAAGATGCAAGAGTTGGTGTCACATCCCACTGCTGGAGAGCACCTAGAAGACATCAATCAAGTCTTTATATGATACTCTATCTCTGGTACTTTCCTGATAAGAGAGTTGATAGAAATGAGGAAAGCGGCAGTCATAACTTTTTATGATGGATGACTTGTGCCTCAGGTTTCTGAACCCACAGCATATGCATGGTGGTCTCTCTTACTTGCTACCTTACTTTCTCATGGTGCCATTTCTATGTTAGGTCCCACCCACTTCAAAGGAATAATACATCCTCTACTCTGTGTGCTTATAGTTTATAACACCAGTCTTCTTATTATCTATCCCCATTAACATTAAATTTTACTTTTGATTTTAATTGCATTTATTCATTATGTACATTGTACAAAATAAGACCAATTTAATAAGGATATCTTCACAGTTTTTTGTTTTTTGTGTTATATTGTATGTTGAAAATATCTTTATCAATATTCCTAGCACATTATAGCCTCATCCTTTCCTTCTCTTTCCCCTATACTATTTTGTTTCTATATTCATTTAGCATATACATGATTTCATGTATATGTATACATTCTAGGCTCCACAATGAAAGAAAACATGATTTTTTTCTGAGACTAGCTTAACTAGCTCAACATGATTATCTCCAGTCACATCCATCTTCCTACAAGTGAAATAACTTTATCCATCTGCATGGGTTTATATTATGATATAGCACATATGTGTGCACTGCATTTTCTTTATCCATTCTTCTGGATTGTGTACTTAGCTTAGTTCAGTAATTTCACTATTGTCAATGGTGCCGTCATAAACATTGATGTTCAAGTGTACCTGTGACATAATGGCTCATACTCCTTCAGGTAAATTCCCAGGAGTCATATAGCTGAGTCATACTATCAAGACAGTTTGGTTTTGTGAGAAATGACTGTATTGATTGTTAGAGTTGTTAGAGTAGTTTCATTCCCTTGAGCACTATAAAGTGGTTCCATTTTTTTCATATCCTTATAACAAAAAACTACTTTTTGTTTCGCTAAAGACTTCCATCCTGATTGAGGTTAGACAAAGTATCCCTGTAGCTTTTGTTTGCATTTCTCTGTTGACTAATGAAGGTAGACATTAATTTTGGGTCATTTGCATTTCATTAACCCTTTTATCGAATGTGTAATTTGATTTCTTATGGTGTTTTATTCCCTTGCATACTCTAGATATTAATCCTCTAACTGATGTTTACCTCACAGTTTTTCTGCATTTGGTAGACTCTCCTTAGTCAATGTCTCCACTTTTTAAAATATTTCCTTGTTTTACAGAAGATTTTTAATTTCATGAGGGCACATTTGTTGATTTTTGCCATTGTTTCTTCAACTACTGATGCCCTATTGAGCAAGTCTTTACCTATGCCTATATCATGAAGTGTTTTAGTTACAACCTCTTCAGTTTAAGAACTCTGCCTCTTCCGCTAAGGTCATTGAACCACATAAAGTTGATTTTTGTTTAGTATAAGAGATAATGATCTAGTTTCAATCTGCTACATGTGAATATCCAGCAGCATTTGTTGAATAGGCTACCTTGTCTCTGACGTGTAGTCTGGCATCTATGTCAAAAGCCATGTTGCTATAACTGCATGGGTTAATATAATATCTGGGTCCTGTATTCCTTTGATTTGTGTGTCTGGTTTGTTTCACTCACTCACCATGCTGTTTGTTAGCACAGCTCTGTAGTATAAATCAAGTATGTTGATATTTGCACCATTTCTGTTATTGTTCAGGGCAGTTTTGTTACCTTGGGGTCTTTTTGCTTCTATATAAATTTTAGGGTGATTCGTTCAGATTCTTCAGCATTAACACCATCCACCACTTTGTTACTTCTTAGCTGTGTAAGCTAAATGAAGCAAATTATTTGACATTTATGTGGCTTACCATTCTATTTGAAAAATGGGAGGAAGAATTGAGTTAATGCAAGTGAAATCTTTAGAACAAATCTTAGCGTGCTGGAAGCACAGTGTCTGCTCTAGTGTGTCGATGTGAGCCTGCACATTTTCAGAAGCCTGGACTGTTTCCCACATCCCTGGAAATCTCTCACACATTAGCCTCTAAAGTGCATTTCATTTCCTGTCTACAGAAGAGGTGTTTCTGCTGACTGAGATAATAGTGTGCACTATATTCATGAGGAGAAAAAGGATGTGCACCAACCCATTAATGAACAGGGACTAATACAGACAGCAGGAACAGACAAAACTCTGACCTCTAGTATCATCATCACTAAAACGCTTCTCCTATAAAATCACCACACTTGAGGAGCTGCTTGCCACAGGAAACTTCTAGCCTAGCAAACATAATGCAAGCTGGATTTTAAAATTTCATGAAGGAAGGCAGTATTACAATTTTCAGAAAGCCTCAAGATCAAGCACAAGATGAGACTTGGTGCCTGCCCAGTGCATGAAGCATGGAATGAGGAGATGTGGCTTTTGAGTTCTTTCACAGTCAATCTTATTGATTAAACCTCAAACTCTCTAACATAGTGCATGTTTCTTGGATATCTAAACTTGGCCTTCGACCTAAGTGGGGACACTCTCCAAACAGAGAACAGAGAACTTCAAACTGCCATTGCCTTTGCTCAGAAGCTACCGGAAAACACGAAACAGAATTGGGTCTCAGAAGGCTTTCAGGTCACGTGTGCTAGATCCTATCACTGGACTTGAAGGTGCCACATTTGACTCTCTCACCTTCCACTAATCCTGATGGACAGAGACTTTGCTCTAAGAACAGCAGAGCAGCAGCCCCAGGGTCCTTTTGGATGGTTTCAAACTGTTACTTCACACTGCTTCCAGGAACCTTTCCTTGTCATCCTCCTCATTTACCATTTCCTAGCTCATTCAAACAAGGTCATGCAACAAAACAATGCCACACTCCCTCTGGGAAACAGTGTGGACTTGTAGAAATAACATGAACCTTTGGATTCTAAAGGACCAGGTCGCTGAGAGTTGAAATCTGCTTGACATTAACTATACTTAATGGGCAACTTGCCTTGGCCTCTCTTTGTTTCACTGTCCTAATCTGTAAATAGAGATAACATCCTATAGTGTTGCTGGGAGAAGTGGATGAGGTAACATATGAGAAATATATGCCTTAGCATACAGAGTATTTAGGTGTTAATTATGAAAGACAAGTGGAATGAGAAATAGAAGTCAGGGGCTTTTGAAGATAGTGGAAAGTCTGGAAAAATTCACGTGGGTGTCTGATTTGTTAATAAAACTTTAATTTGGCTGTGATCAATAAATAGCCCTACTTGTTGTCTACTAATACACACTGATCCACAAACCCAGAGAAAATCTCTCACTGTTATTTCCTTTCATTAAAAAGCAATATAAATATTGATCAAGTCTTCTAACTGACCTGTGGTTTACTTTCATACATTAAACTTCTGTTCATCACAGAGGGCACAAATTTTCCAATTACCTGTAATTCATAATTCATTATGTCACATTAGAAGCCAAACAGGAACACAGTCTTTATTGAGAAAAAGTACTGCTCAAGTATTTCTCCAATTGCTTTCTCTCTCTAGTACTACCTGAACCTCATATAAAATCGGTGCAAGGGGTAGGAGATTCCAAAGAAAACAGTCCCTCACAACTGAAATTAAAGCACATCACTGAGGACCAAAAAGAATATTACACCAACTAATATTAGGCTTCACTACCCAAGTTAGATAAATGACAAGGCAAACATCTGTTGTTCTATAAAGATGGCTAAATACTTATTAGCTATGGTCAACACTTCAAACATATTCCCTTTAAAAGTAATGGTAATACATTCTGCCACTAGAATTTTAAATAATAAAATTTTAACATATATGTATATGTTGCATACACATTAAAATATGTATGTAAATATATAGATATATGCAATTTCACAAAGGTTGCTTCAAGTGCCTTAATATATCTCAGAAATACAATACCCCTTTGAAGGAGTTTACATTGATCCAGAAAATATATTGTTAATTGGATCTTTTGCTTGCTCGCTCGTTGCCAGGGAATGAAATGAATGTCTGGCATAAAAAGCACTTAGCATCCTGCAAGTCTGTAGGTTTTATTGTTATGCAGGTATCTTTCTCCATCTGTGTGTCAGAGTGGCTTCATTACCACACAGGGTTTTGTTTATCTTGTCTAAATAGGAACCTACAATTTGTATCTTTGAATCTCAATATTCATCAATATTCTTGCTCTCAACAGACGTTTAAGCTAACATTTTTCTATAGCTGAAATCAGAAACAGTTTGTATGTACTTCTGATCCTGTCCCTCATGTCAATACAGAATAGGACTAAGAGCCTGCTCCCTCACTAGCGAGAAATGATGACGGTCCATATAAAGTCTGATTCTTTGTCTTCAAAGCATAAAATGACAGACTTCAATTTACATTAAACACATAGTTTGCTTAATTTATTTTATTATTACATTTCCCTTTGTAAGCCTTTGTCTTTTAGTATGTAATGGAAGTTTTCCATTTCTTCCATAGGAAAATTTTCATTTTTTGCATTGTGTTTCATACTACAAGGTGAGTGTGACATGCCCTTCCAAATTTTGGTGACATTGTAGATGTGGGCTGAAGGGTAAAATGCTGGATCTCTATGTAAATATTAATTATCTTATTATATCTCTTGTTTTCAACTCTGGAAGACTAATAGTGAGATGATAATATTAAACAATATAAAATAAAATGCACAAGATACTGTTAATGATTAATTAGTAATGTTGTTTTAAAATATGCACTAAGTATATAGTTTAAACCTTTTATTGCTTAAGAATTCATATAATGTATTTTGATCAAATCCATTCCCATTTTCTAGTCTCCATTCCTCCCTTTCACCACCACTTTTTCCTCCCAACTTCTTTTTTAACAAAATGAGTCCTCTTAGTGCTGTCTGTATGTGCATAGATAAAGGGATATCTACAGGAACATGAGATCACAGTGACCACACTAATGTAAACAACTGATGCTCCTTCCCACAGCAGTGACCAGTTGCCAGCAGGCTTCAGTGGGACTTCCCAAAGCTGTTCTCCATCCTTGCTGAGATTTTGACTGGTTTGCTCATGTGCCAGTCTTATACAGTCACAGCTACTAAGAATCCATGTGTGCAATAGCCTAGTCATGTTCAGGCAAAATTTTTCAGAGAGCACCCAATCAGCTAGAGGCTAGGGAGCTGGGTGAGATGGCGTGTCCTATAGTCCCAGCTGTATAAAAGGTCGATGCTAGAGTAACACTACAGCTCAGGAATTTGGAGCCAGACTGGGTAATATAGGAAGAATTCATCCTAAATGCAAACAACAAAAGTAGTGGTAACTGCAAGAACACTAGGTGAAATGGTTATCAGGAATATACTAGTTTATTCCACTTTACTACATTCCCTTCCCACATACTCTAAATTTTTAGGAAATTAAAATAAAAATGGAGAGTAGTTGCAGTGAAATTGAAAACTAAATGTGAGGATGGAAAATCCTTGTACATGAGCAGCCACTAGACCTATGCTGATTGGCAGAATCTTTAGGCAGAAGTTTCTGTCCTGCAAGACACTCCAAGTAATCACACGGAGGCTTAATATTAATTATAAATGCTTGTTCAATGGCTCAGGCTTATTACTAACTAACACTTATGGCTTAAGAACCCCATTTCTATTCATCTTCATTCTGCCACTTGGATTTTATCACATTTTATGCATCTGACTCATTCTGCATCTGGCTGTCGACTCCTCTGACTCCGCCCTTTTTTATAACAGCATCCTTAGTTTGCTTGTACCGCCTATGCTACTTACCTAACTATTGGCCAATCAGCTTTTTATTAAACCAATCTGAGTGACAAATCTTCACAGTGTACAAAAAAGATCATTCCACAGCAAGAATCCTTCTAAACCTAGTGGTCTCCATCCTTAGCCCTATAAGATATCTCCACCTAGTACTTCAGGTGATCATTGTTGGTACATCTGTGAAGCAGACTTCTCACTTCTTAGCTATATTCATAGGCTTAGAAAGGCTTAACCAACATTCAAATTTCATTTCAACTGTTTGCTAGCTGTGAGACTGAACAATTTAATATTTACAAAAACTGCAGTCTTCCATTAAATGAGATGGTTCTAATTTCAGCTCAGGATTATTATATGATGGGTATAATATGCCTACTACAGTACATGGAACATAATAAGTTCTCAGTTAGAGATGTTTCTCCCATGGTCCAAATAAATCGCTTATCTCTACTTTCTTAAAAAAAACAGTATTTATTTATCTTAAAACTTACCCTTTGAGTATTCCATACACGTGAAATACAATTATGAACACTCCTCATTTCCCCCACTAACTTCCCTTGATCACCTTCAATACATTTCTCTCCCAACTTCATGCCCCCACTTTTCCTTTTAATAACCCACTAAGTCCATTGTCACCCCATATGCAGGAGGGTAGAGCCATCCACTAGAGCATGGACAACCTACAAGAAGCTGTCCACATCTTCCCAAAACAATAATTCTCACTCCTAGTAGCTATAAACTGCCAATTATTCCTCAGTTTAGGGCTAGGGCCTCATAATTTTCTTCCTGTTTGTCCATGCTGGAAATTAGGATGGCTTGATCTTGTGCTAATCTTGTGTAGGCAACCATACCTATTAAGAGACCATGAGTGCAATAGCCATGTCATGTCAGAAAAACAAGATTTCTTGGCATTTTTCTCCATCATCCAACTCTTACATTATTCTTGACACCTCTTCGATAATGTTCCCTGTGCACTGGAGTTTGATAAAGACGTTTCAAAGAGGGCTGAACATTCACAATCCCTAATCTTTGCATTTTGAGTAGCTATAAATCTCTGCACTGACTGTTGACTCCCCTGACCAAGGTTGAGAGCTGTACAAAGCTATAGACATAAAGTTTCTCTACTTTTCAACAGTAAATTTAGTAAAAAATTTCTGTGTGAAAAGTTTACAGAGCTTTCTATAAGTATCATAGACTTTGGTACAAGAGTCTATACCTGAAAGAGAGTGGAAATCCATCTAGGAGACCTTCTAATTCATTCAGGTTGCTAGGACAGAGTAACATTGGGCACTTTATAAACTAGAGAAACACATTTCTCACAATTCCGGAGAATGGCAAGTCCAGGGTCAAGTCACCAGTAGATTCCATGTTATTCTTCCACAGAATCTTCCTGTGTTTTCACCTGCTAGGAAGGAAAGGCAGCTTCCTGAGTTATCTTATGTAGATACTAATCTCTTTCCTAGGAATCAATCCTCATCACATAACATCCTTCCAAAGACTTTGTGTCCTCAGACCGTATGTTGAGAGTTAGAATTTAACACTTGAGCATTGGCAAGATGGAAACATTGAGTGTATACCTAGACCCCATCTAGAAATAACTCTGTGTTACAGCATGTGGCTGAGAATGTACCCAATAAACTGTAAGTGCCCTTCAGGCATCTGCTGCTGCATTTGGAATTGCAGTTCTCATAAAGATGGTACATTCTGGGATATCTTTAGAATGCAGTATTAAGTCAATGCCACGGGTGAATCTGGATGTGAAGTGTTCTTACATTTCATCCCAGGAGCAAAGGGGCCAAAGTACAGGCCACACACACACTGCAGCTTTGTCTTGGGGGCTCTTTTATTAAATGTCCTCTCCACAACCAGGTATAGAGAGCTAAAAGCATTCAGACACACAGAAAGACAAACCAAAATGTTTCCACTGAGGTCTCCTGGGGCTTGTTTACAGAACTTGAATCTTGGCTAAATAGCCTAAAGACTCTCTGGATGCCTAGTCTTATCATCTGTTTAATTTTTGATATATTTCTCTCCCATTAAGAATAAAAGTAGCTGTCACTCTGGCTTATTTTTTTTCTGGAAAGCACCATGCCACCATGAGATTGTCAGACTCTTCTGCAGCTCTGTGACCTAGGCTCCAATGTGATTGAGGAACAGCTCACAAATTGCTTTAAATATTTTGCTAATACAGAAATGAAGTATTTAGCATGTGCACTGAGATGTGGCTGCTGTTTATTGTACTCACATGGCCTTTGACCCCCAATAAAGCATGCCTTTGAGGCTACATAGTCAACAGCACTCACTAGAGTGCTGGCATTTCTATAGAAGATTCTATGTAGTTTATAGTTATTTATTCTTGTAACCCAGGAGCTGTGGTAGCCTTGAGATGTGCAAAAGCGGAAAAATAATATTCTTTTGAGGATATGTAAACCACATAAACAAAAAAATGGATACAGTTAGAATTTCTTGTTTTCTAAAATAATAACTCAGCTATCCAAGTGGTGAATCTACTTCTCAGCACTGAAGAAACCCTGGGTGTCTGGAAAGTTTAATTCTCAGGTGTTCATCCTGAGGAGGGACCTTGAGGTCCCTCCTCCTGTTGTTGTCGTTTCTGTGCTCAGTGGCTGTTGGCTTCTCTCCTTTCTGTTCTTCTACTTTTTAGCTGAGGAGAATGCAAATGTGAAGTCCAGAATTGAGCACACTCTCTACACATATTTCTATGAATAGTGCAGAATTATTGAGGAATAACATCTTATGAATTTTCAGGTGTTTGCTCTTGGTTCATCCTTTTCCTATTTACACAAAAAGTCGATTGTAACAGGAGTTTTTGTGACTGCCTTAGTGGAATCATCTCACGGGGTTTCTCGCAGATATTTATGTGCTTGGAACCAAACTCAGATAAAAAATACACACAGACAGTTCTGCAAAATGTCGTGGGAGTGGTCCAGCTCACCGAGTATTCCTGTCACACAAGTAACACTTTTAAATTAGACCGTCTACCAGCGCAGCTTTCCCTTAAACATAAAAGAGAGATTTACACATGCACCTTTCTATGCATTAATGGACTATTCTCTTAAAGCTGATTCACTCAAGAACTAAGGGCGAACTCTTTAAATAGTCCTCTTTCTGAAGAATGTGCCCAGAGGTAAACTGGAACAAGAGGGTAAAAATGGGACCAGGATGTTCTAGTGGAAACATGAAGAACACTGCTAACAGCTCAGAGAATCAGTCACCTCATCTATAAAACAAGGACATAGCCAAACCTCCTTGGTGCAGTTGTGAGGAATTAATCATTGAATGCCCAAGAGGACCCATATTTCTTCCTTGGATTTAAACTATAGCTAAGGTGTCCTGTTGTCCAATCTTGCCAACTAGTCTGGGTCATGACTGAGAAGGGGAGTGTGGATTGAGGAAATAAATAGACAAGAAACAAAAAATGAGTAGAGAGGACATCTAATGAATACTTTGACCCACCCAACCTGTCTTAGGTTGACTAGAGGCAAGAAGGATTAAGGGAGAATGCATAGCTTGACACCATGTACCTATGAGCCGACTTTCCATCTAGAGTTCACAAGCAACTTGATAATGCAAAGCAATACACATGTTTCTATGGCTATAATACTTCCTATTAAAGGAATAAAGGATGGCCAAGATGAAATGGCCTTTTAAAATTGGTCTAGGATGTTCCCAGCTGTTTTAGCTGGATAAAAACCCAAATTTGCCTTTTAATCACATCAAATCTAAAGACTCATTTACGCCATGGCAAATTTCTCCCAGACTGAGCTCTGACCTGTTTTACATCTGCTGACACCTTCAGTGTGAACGGAAGTGGTTACAAACATTAACAGGTCAATACCGCTACCACATCCATGCAGGTTGATATGTAGTGATTGTATAGCTTGTGAGAAGCTCACAATTTAGAGAAGGTGTTTTTCTTTGTCAAGGTCATAATAGACTAGCATAAGTCAACTATATATAGCACACAGTTCTGTTAAAAGAAAGAAATCCTCCTTGGTATTAAAGATACTAATTAATTAATTTAATTACCTTTTCATTAACTTTGTGCTTTTGAAATGGTTTCAGATCTTGTCCAATTTGACCAAGACAGTTATTAATGTTCCCATTTGAAACATAAGAAAAGCAAAGAACAGAAATGTTAATAGACTAACCCAAAATTACTCAGTGACAGGATCATGAGGACCTGCCCCACTCCACAATGTCAATGTCTCATATGTAATGACTTTAAAGGAGATACAGTCCATGATGATATCTTCCATCTACTATACATTTCATACATAAGAATGTCTACAGTGTCCAATGAAGAGAACAGTTAAGACCACAAAAAAGCAATCTTTATTATAACTAGAGGAATCTACACATGTGCCTAGATGACTGCCAAGACAACTCTATGAAGACTCTGGTAATATAGTACATGGATTCTGATGTTACAGATTCTATATTAGGCTTTGATGGAGCATCCTGTAAAAACCACAGGTGTGATGCTTTTGACTATCATTGATATCTAATAATTATGTGCAATGTTTATATATTATATTATAATTTCAATATTTAAATTACACATGTTTTAAATTTCAAATGTAACACAATAAGATGTAATGAGAGGCTTTTCCCCACATCCTTCAACATCTATCTAGTTATCTTCCCTCAAAAATACATTGTTATTCTTATGGTCTACCAAACTAACATTATCCATGTGTAAGCAATGATGTGTTAAGTATCTTTTCATATTTTAGTTAAAGGCAAATTTTTAGAACAAGCTACAGAAAATTCTAATGTAGGCACTTCACATAATATCACTTAACTCCTGGGAAAGAACACTGACTATATAAGTGTGTGTGTGTGTGTGTGTGTGTGTGTGTGTGTAATGAATTCCTGTAGTGATCTGAATGGCTATCAGGTTTTAGAACACATAGGATTGACCTACACATTTCTCTCAGACACAATATTCTAGGTATTCCTAACATGTGAAACACTTGAGCAAATACTTCCTCTCTTTCCTTTTTGTGTTTTTGTTTTTCAAGGCATGGTTTCTCTTTATTGGTTTGGAAGATGTCCTGGAACTCGCTCTGTAGACCAGGCTGGCCTCGAACTCACAGTGATCTGCCCGCCTTTGTCTCCTGGGTGCTGGGATTAAAGGTGTGCGCCACCAATGCCCAACCCTCTCTTTCCGTTTAAAAAAATCCTTTTATTCTTTAAGAATTTCTCACAATACATTTTGATAATATGTGCTTCCCAGATCACCTCTTTCCCTGTATCCATTAAAAAAAATCAAGACCAATTTTAGGTCCAAATTTAGTTCATCAAAACTCATTTGTGTTTTCCAGTTATTGTGCTGTGTGGCCTCTTCCACTAGAACATGGTTGCCTCACCAGAGCTAAATTCCAACTCTCTTCTCCCAGCAGCTAACAATAAGTCAATATCCTTAAGTTCAGTTCTCATGGCTTAACTTAGTTACCTTCCTAAGTGTATTATAAGTTGCCTTAGACATGTCTATGAGACACTTAGGAGGCAAACACTGCTCTAAGCATTTCACATACACTAACTTGCTAAGCACTATAATAATTCTATGAGGTTCTGCTAACCCACTATACAATGGGAAAATGGAGGTAAGTTGGTTAAATAAATTAGTACTTTATTTATACAGATAGTAAGTGATAGAACTAACTTGTACATCTCATAAACTTCAACATCTGTCTATATAGACGTCTAGTCCTCTGCAGGTAGGCAAAAACATACTTGCTTTCAAACCATTAGCTCCACTAATGGAGTGTGAAAAGTGTGAAAAGTAGAACACACAAATACATATGTATATTTTAAACAAGATATGCTCATCTTGATGCATACTAAAAAGTATCCTTTTATTAGCTTTCTCTTGAATAGGTTTGAGAAAGTTTCTACCCTTTTATAATTTTTTACAAATTACATAAGAAAGGAATATAATATATTTAATATATATAGATTTTTACATGCATATGAAAGATGCATACTATAATTTTTAAATACATAGATGTCATGTAATATTTAGATCAGTTTAGAAATATTTACCTCCCCCAAATTTTTCATTATGGTGAAAAATTACAAACTTTCTCCTAGATTTTTAAGATATACAATAAATTATTTAATGTCTATTCAACCTACTATATTGGCAATAGCACACTCGAATTTATTGCTTCTATCTGACTACAACTTAGTCCCTAATGATCAGCTTCCTTCCAATCTTGCCTACTCTCCCCAAATCCTGATAACTGCCATTCCAGTCTTAATCTCTGGGGAATTAACTCTTTAATTTCCATATGATAGACGTTATGGAGTACCATCTTTCTACAGATGGCTTATTTTAACCTAATAACAATTCAGTTGTACCATGGTATAGCAGTTGACAAGGTGTCATCATGGATCAACAGTTTTGCTTATTCATTGCTTGATGGATATTGTTGCTCCCATCTCTTGTATATGGTAAATAAACCATGTTGCAGTAGCAGGGCAGTATAGATGAATCCTCAACACAATAATTTTGAATTATTATTTTAAGGTATATGCTTTTATGCCAAATTTGTTCATATTTTAAGCCAGAAGGTATGTTGAATTTTATTAGCTCATTGTTTTATTGATTTAATGGTATAGCTTTGTCTTTCATTTTCTTAACATTGTTTCCATGTATCAAACCATCTTTGCTTCCCCGAGATGACACCTACTTGGCCATAATTTGCTGTTGTGCTTAGTATGTTAGTGTTTATTGAGGACTTTAGCACTTACATGCAAGCACACTCATTAGTAGTCTTTATTTTTTTGTTCTGTCTTCATCTGGCTTTGGAATCAGGATGATGATTACCTCATAGAATATGTTTGGAAAAGGGCTTTTTCTGTTTTGTTGCGTAATTTAAGGAAAATTATTATTTTGACTCCATGTTCATTTGTTTCTTAATGTGTTTGTTGTTCACAAAGAAACATTGAATTTCATCCATCTGTATAATTTCCTGAGTTTTTCTTGTTATTTTTTGTTTTATTGCACTATATTTAGAGAAGACATTCAATGCAATTTCATTCTTTTTAGTATATTGAGGCTTGTTTTGTGACCTAACATTTTAAAAGTGTACTGTGTAGAAGTTGAATGGAATAGTCTACAGTATGTTAGTCTTTGTCTGCAGTGTGACTTAGCTATCTGTTTCTTTTAATTTCTATTTATTTGATCCTTCTCCCTTCCCTATATTATTCTTATGTGACCAAATCATTACACTTGTAGTGTATTTGGATTCTTTGCTTGTTTTTTATTTTATTTATAATAAATGTTTGCTTTGTGATTGTTGTGAGGCTTGTGAAAACATCTTTGGTTTTTAAGAAGCCATTTTGAAATGATAGCAACAAAAGAAAAAATTTTCAAAACCAGTAAAAACCTTAACACTTCAATACCTCCTTCCCTTCATATTGAAATTTTGATAACCCATTTGACATTCTCTAAATTGCTTCTTAATGTATTGGTATGTCTGTTTTTGATATGAATAGTTTATGCACATTTCTTAAAAAATTATATACTCTGTTTTTTGTTGTAACTTTTCATGAATCTCTCCTTCTAGTCAGAAAACCTCCTTTGCTATCTCTTATGGGCTCAATCTTGTGGTTGTATCTAGGGACATTTTTACCTCACTTTCATTTCTGAAGAATGTCAGCTTTCAGTTGACAGTTATTTTCCCTTCACTACTGACAAGTCTGGCCTGTAAGGGCACTGTTGAGAAGTACACTGTCAGCCTAACTGGGGTACTTTCATATCTGTCTTTTCTCTTGAATCCTGAGAATTTTCTTCCTTTTACCTGTGACAGTTTAGATATGACACATCTTGATATAAACTTGGATGAGTTATATTTGATTGATAAACAAGTTCTGGGGTATTTGTATCCTCAACTTTTCTATGACTTCCTATAATAAATCTCGATTCATCCGTATTCCCGACATTCTTTAATATCAATGCACATTGGTTGTTGGCTTTCACTGCGGCAGGATTGGTTCATGGTTTCCAGTGGAAGGTGTGGTATATTTTCTCTCCCATCCTCAAGCAGATGTATCTCCCTATGTTAGAATGCTTAGAGTCAGGAGAACAGTAACATGGGCAACTATCTCCTTCCTGATTTTTCATTATGCCTTTTAATTTTATGATATTAAAAGCAGACACCATGGTGATTCCTCTTCTTGTTTAGCTCTCATGAAGATATTTTGTAACATCAGTAGCTGTGCATATTAAAGTGTCAGTAGGTAGGTGATCACTAGGGAATCAGTTTCCAGCAACTCTTTTGATATATCTCATATTTGAGAAATTGTTAACTTACTCACAACTCTTCAGAAACAGTAATAAAATGAGGTACAGCAACATTTTAAACCTAGTTACAAGTTTTCATCAATACAGTGGATTTATTATAAAATTTTAATTCCAAAGGTATTAACTAAATTTATGTGATAACTTCATACTTGTATGTATAAACTTATTCTCACCACTGCATTTCCCCTCCCATCCCTGAAACTTCCAATACTACCAATCCCTCCTCCCTATGAATTTTTTCTCATATTCAGCGTGTGTGTGTGTGTGTGTGTGTGTGCATGTGCGTGTGTGTGTGTGTATTTCCCAGATTTAAAATAGGGACAACTGTGTTACCATGAGGTGGTGGAGACTGACTGAAAAAGCCATGGATAGAAGATTATTCATCAGTAACTAATAGTTGAGGAGAAAGGAGTAAGGTCCCATAAGACCTTCCTCCATCCATGACTAACTGATGATGGATAGTCATGCACAGGAAATAGTATTTGCTTTGAGGTTGTGATTTTGCAGTGTCTGTGCCATGCCAAGAATACAATATTCCACAGTCCTTCTGTTTAGTCTTCCTGCCCGCCTCCTGGTTCCTGTTGCTGTTTTCAGCCCCCAAATATCACACAAGACACTCTATTAATTATGAAGCTGTCCATTTGCTTGGTTTCTTATCGGCTAGCTCTGATTTGATCATTAACCCATAATTACTAATATGTATCTTATAAAGAACTTATCTTTTTGAGGACACACTCCTAAGCACCTGTTGCTCCCGGGAGATCAAATGGTTAGAGCTCTACTCATTACAATTCCCAGGATCCTCCTAGACTCCTAGTCCCATCTATCTTGTTTCCCTATTGGCCAACAGTGTTTTATTCAAATCAATCAGACACATATTTACAGAATGATGTCTTCCAATACTTCTCCCCTTATTCTAGCTTTTAAATTCTTTCCACTGCTTCCACTGTTTCCTGAGACTTAGAGAAGTTTAAATGTCTTGTTGATTACTGAAATCTCAGATATCAAAGCACCTTGGACAGCCATTTGCATTCACCTCTGTTTAGTACAAAGAAGGGTAGAAATTAAGGATTAGAGTATCTTTTGTCTTTGGATATAAGCATACATATTTAGAAGGCAATTTGGTTGTATGTCAGCTTAGCTAAACAACAGTGTTTAGTTCCCCAGCACCTAGAACATACAACCTCCCTAAGCATGGGGTTTTGATTAAATTTGCACACATGCTTGGATTTGTTATGGGGAAGCTGGCCTTATACCCAATCAGAAAATGGTCAGTGTTAAGAGAAGCTTTTCCTTGAGAAGGAGCCGTTCCGCCAGCCTGGTTCCAGAGCCGTATCAGTCCCAAATAAACACACAGGAGGCTATATGAATTATGAAGCTGTTGGCCTTGCTTGTTTTTTACTGGCTAGCTCTGACTTAAGTAATTACCCCATAATTGTTAATCTAAGTATGTCTCTTACCGGAGAATAGTTCCGGGATCCTACCCCATGGAGTTACATCTCGAACTCTCTTCTGTTTCTCCTTCCCAGAGTCCTCCTGGACTCCTAGTCCCTCCTATCTTGGTTCCCTATAGGCTCAACAGTACTTTATTGACAAATGCACAGGACTTCCCCCAACATCTCCTCTTTTCTGTTTAAACAAAAAGAAAGGTCTTAACTTTAACACAGTCAAATTGTGTATAACAGAACAGTTATCAAATGAGAACACAGTTACAACATTTTGTCTATTAACATTTAGCAAGATCTAAAGAAAATATCATCCATCCCATCCTTGTGAGTCCAAAGTCCTATATGTAGCTTATCTTTTATCATAACTAAGGAAAACTATAATTATAACTATCTATCTTCAACTCCATCAAAGACCACAGAAGGATAATATATAAACACTAGGATTGACAGAGACATCTTACTGCCTGGACAGTAACGTTGGGGCATCCATCCATCTTCAGCCCATAGGCCACTTCTCAGCAAAGCAGGAAATTTCAAACTGTCCATCTGCATTGGCAGTCTGTTAGTCATTTTTCTGTGTCCTGCAGAAAGTCTGGTAGACTCTTCCATGAAGCAGGATCCCTGTAAGACTGAGTTCAGCAGTCACTTTTCTGTGGGTCCTGCATGTCCAGTTTATACAACAACAGTCAAACAGTCTAGGTAAGAGAAGTTTCTTGCCCAAATGGCTAATCTTGCCATGTTGAAAGCAAACTCCATAACAAGTTTCTTCGATGCCCATCTTCCTCTCAGACATAATTGGTGCTGTCAGGAGCAGACATTTCTCATTGTCAAGAAAAACCCTAAACCATTTTAAATGCCATTTTCTGAAGGTCTTTGAGAGGTTTGAAGACTGTTTATGTATCTCAAATATATTTCTGTATATCTAGAACACCTAACTTACCTAATATAAATTCTATTATAAGTAACTATCTATAGTCTGTATTCAATTATGCATTACATTTTAAAAGATCAGTATAAGCACAATACTTAATCAAGAGGAAAAGTATACATGTCACAAAATTGACCTTGAATTTGTATCAATAAATGAAAAAAAAAACCCATACCATAATTACCCTTTTTACCATTAAAAAAGATTGGCTGTGATCACTAGCCAATTATAAACAATCCCATTTAAATGAAAACAAAGATTTATAAACAAGATGGGAATTAGGATGTCGCTCATTCCAAACTGCTTCATGCTGGAAGGGGGCGCTGTTTATACCATGGGGATCATGACAAAACTCAGAAACCTGTATAAGTCGGTATTTTTGGTGTCTGTAAGACTGCATCACCTTAGCTGTCTCAATTGTTGGAACACCTGGTCCACTGCTTCCGGAGGTCTTGGTTCGTCAAACCACAGAAGCCTGGAAGGAATCCTCAGCTTTTCATTTTCTGTGGAAACATAAACTAAAACTCCTTTTCCGAGTAACATATCCTTATACTTAAATTTTGAAGTTAAGGCATTTTTAAAAGATAGAAGTTGGATTAATTTAGCAGCATTTATAATCAAGTGTACTTTAGTAGCAGTTACTTCTTGAGCAAGTAAAAAACTGAAAAACACAATAGCGGACAGTATCCAGACTCTCTGTGTATTTTCCATCTTTACGTGGCTTATTTATTTATCTATTATTACTTTATTTATTTTACTTTTATTTATTTTTCTTTGAGACAGGATTTCTCTTTGGAAATCAGCCTGCCTCTGCCTCTGCCTCTGGAGTAAATCCTACCGGCGTGCGACACTACAACGCCGGCTTTTGTATTTATATACCACTTTGTTGTTTCATTTTCTCTCTCAATCTCACGTATATTTTTAAACACACTGTAAACCTTTAGAGGCTTTCCTTTATCCAAGTCTGACTTTACAGTAAATCTTTATGTTTTTCTGGCCACGTGTCTTATCTGTAAAACTGCGGCTGTTTTAAACTGCCGTTTCAAGATGGCAGGCGTAAGCGTTATTCCAGCTTACTGCCTCAGTCCATGCTGACATCCAGCAAAAGCTGCCACTTCCAGCTGTATGTACACACCTTTAAATCGTTAGAGTCTCTTAAAACAACCTTGCTGGGTTTTTTTTTTCTTTTTAGCAGAGTCAGGAAGACTCTGGTAAACCAGCCACGTAAATCTCGGCTTGTCGATAGCAAAACAGAGCCCACCTGAGAAAAATACTGCTACCAAAATCTGTGCTTCTCTCTGTTCTTCTGTTTCTAAAATTCCTTTAAAGCTTTTGTTGTTTTGCGTGGAAATTCAATCCCACTCCTGACAACCATTCTGTTAAGAGAAGCTTTTTCCTTGAGAAGGAGACGTTCCACCAGCCTGGTTCCAAAGCCGTATCAGTCCCAAATAAACACACAGGAGGCTATATGAATTATGAAGCTGTTGGCCTTGCTTGTTTCTTACTGGCTATTTCTGACTTAAGTAATTACCCCATAATTGTTAATCTAAGTATGTCTCTTACCGGAGAATAGTTCCGGGATCCTACCCCATGGAGTTACATCTCGAACTCTCTTCTGTTTCTCCTTCCCAGAGTCTTCCTGGACTCCTAGTCCCTCCTATCTTGGTTCCCTATAGGCTCAACAGTACTTTATTGACAAATGCACAGGACTTCCCCCAACAGGTCAGTTACACTATTCCTATCCTGTCACTGTTCTGTAGGTGAGCATATCTTGCCTGGATAGGTGGTTTTATAGTTAATAGTGTGAAGAGCTGAATAAAGTCATTGATGTCATTTTCTCCCAGCATGCTAACATCACCTGTGATATATAGGCATCAGAAAAAAGTTCCTAACTTGATTTCTATATATATTACAATTTCAGTATTTCATGGGGTTTTTAAATATAGTTATATTCAATATATAAAACATTGCTGTAGAGTATAAAGATCTATTTAATTCAAAGGAGGCTAGTCCAGTTACTATATGTACTGGATCTCACTTGTGTCAGTTTTGGAAGGGTCAATGGTTACTTTTACACAACTTTTATAAATATATTGATATAAATGCAGGTAAAAATTGGTAATAGTAGAAGTAGTTTCATAATTACATCTTGAAAATTCTATCAAAGTATATTAAAGAGGATATTCTCACACCCTTTGCAGTGCTAGGCATTTATCATTTACCAGCCTAGCATTGCTTCAGTAGGACTTGACTCCCCAGATAATTAAATACATCCTCTCTAGCATGAACTTATATAATGAAAGATATTTTAAATAGTGCATTAATAAAGCTAGCACATTGAATAAAATTCTAATCACTCTAATGACTTCTTACCAGCAATCATTTTTCAGTAACCTAAGAACAGGCTATTACAGTTCTCTTACCCCCCTGTCACTAAGTTCCTAAACCATCATTTCTGCAAAGACCTGAGAGCTAAATGCATACATGAAAAGACACCATTAGGTCCTCTCTCTGATGGTCCTGCAATGCAAATCAGAAATGCAGATTTCTGATAACTTCCCTGTTAACAGAATGAACAACCTGGAGTGTGTTCATAAACAGAAGGTTTGATAAGTTAGCTTGGTCTATTTAAATCTCCATGTTTGACCTTTGTAGCAAATGTTTCCTAATGTCAAACATAATTTGGAATTTTCTAAAACAAATTGGCTTTGAATTTCCCCAAATAGGTTGAAGTTATTCTTCTATTTGCCATTTTGCCTCTTTATGTAAGATGACAACTAAGTAACTTCCCACTTTAGTGATTAATACAGTGTTATATTCTTTAAATGAAACTACTGTGAAAGACATTTAATTATTGCCTACTCCCTGGTTTTCCAAATGTTAATGGACAAAGCTTTCACTTGACAATGAGAAAAAAAGAATGCTTTTGCCTTTGAAATTATATCCTTTTATTTTTAATTAACTATACCTATATTATTTCCTCCCCATAGTTTTCCCTCCAACCCTTACCAGCCCCCCCATTCAATCCTCTCAAATTGACGTCCTCTTTTTTCATATATATGTGATTCACACACACACACACACCCTCAGTCTACACAGTCTGATTAGTGTCATTTGTATGTTTATGATTTCAGGAATGACCATTTGATATTGAATAACCAATTAGAGAGCTCATGCCTGGGAAAAACTTATTCTACCTCTTTGAGTATTCCTTAGTTGCCTGTAGCTCTTTGTCTAGGGATGGGTCTTCTTGAGATCACTCCTTCCATGTTATCATTTTGTATTTCTTCAGGTCTTGTTAGGTAGCAATGCTGTTGCCATATTATGGGTGAAGCTTCATTGCCATTGTGGGAGACATAATCATCACCATAGACTTAATGGTCCTCTGAATCTTACACTCTCCACCTCCTCTTCCATGATGTTTCCTGAGCCATGGTATAGGATTTGCATTGTGGCTGTATCAGCCAGGTCTGAGAAATCGACAATCACCTGGACTCTGCATTTTGATGTGTTGTGGTTTTCTGTGATGGCCTTTATCTGTTGCAAAGAAAAGTTGATTTGGTGTGGGATGAGAGCTATGTTTATCCATGGACATAAAGATAAATATTTAGAAAGCTGCTGGATATTCTCAGTCACTTTTATTTCTTCTTTTTTGAGAACTGTCTGTTCTGAACTGTAGCCCATTTTTGAATGAGCCATTTGGGTGTTTGCCACATTGTTTCTTGAGTTTGTTATTTAATCTGAAATCCTTAAGTGTATAGTTGGCAAAAGTACCCATTCTATGTGATTCCTCTTCATTCAATTGTTAGTTTCTTTAGATGTATGGAAGCTTTTCAGTTTTGTGAGGTCCCACTTGTCAACTGTTAACCTTAATTCCAGGGAAAATGGAGTCTTACTCAGGAAGCACTTTCCTAGACCCATATAATGCTGTGCACTGCTTATGGTTACTTCTAGCAGTTTCAATGTTTCAGGTTTTACACATAGGTCATTGATCTATTTGGGATTAATTTTTGTGCAAAGAGATAGACATAGGTATGATTTAATAATCCTACATGTTACCATGCAGTTTTCTATGCACATCTTTTCTCTGGGACATGTTTTTTGGTGTCTATGTCAAATATCAGGAGGTCTTAGCTATGAGTATTCCTGTTTTGATCATCTATTCTGCTCCATTGGTCAACATGTATGACGGATTTATGCTAGTGCCATACTATTGTTAACACTATTGGTCTGTGACATATCTTCAAGTCTGGAATGACAATCTCTCCAGAAATGGTCTGTTGCTATGGATTATTTTGAATATGCAGCATCTTTTATGGTTCTATATGAATTTTAGGATAGTTTTTTCTTTAATTTCTGTGATGAACAAGATGAGGATTTTGATTGGAATTGTATTCAGTCCATAAATTGATTTTGGTAGAATGGTTATTTTCATGATATTAATTCTACCAATCAATAAGAACATGTGGTATCTTTACATTTTATAGTATCTTTTAAAATGCCTTTTTTCATATATTTAGAGTTTTCATTGTAGGGGTGTTTTATATCCTTGGCTAGATTTATGCCTAGAAATTTTATTTTCTTTAATAATGGGATGTGTTTATGATCTCTTGCTCTATGGATTTATATCAGTATGCAGAAAAGATATTGGTTCTTCCTGGAAGCAACCTAGATGCCCCTCAACCACAGAGTGGATAGAGAAAATGTGGTACACTTATACAATAGAGTACTACTCAGCAGAAAAAAATGGAATCTTGAAATTTACTGGTAAATGGATGGCACTAGAAGACACCGTCCTGAGTGAGGTAACCCAGCCACAAAAAGATAAACATGGTATGTACACACTCATATATGGATTTTAGACATGGATCAGGATAGTGCCAGTCTGTACTTCCACTGACAAAGAGTCTGGGAAACAGGAAAGAACTTAAGAGAGGTATGCAAGATCTTCTGAACAGATTGGGAACACAGCGAGGGATGGGGGGGGAGTGGGAGCTGGCAAGAAGAGAGGGGGAGAAGAGGAAGGTTGAGTAGGGGATAGAATAGGTGGAAGAGGGAGTCATAGGTTAGAAGACAGATCTGGCACCAGTGAGACCTCTAGTGATCTAAAGGGATGACACTAACTGGCAAGCTAAGCAATAGTGGAGAGACCACCTTAAATGCCCATTTCTGATCATGAACTTGATGTCTATAGCCATCCTAGAACCTTCATTCAGTGACTAACGGAAGTAGAGGCAAACACCCACAGTTAAACACTGAACTGAACCCATGGAACCCAGTGACAGAGAGAGAGGAGCGATGAGCAAATTGGCAAAGAATCTGCTGGCAAAACCAGCAGAGACAGCTTATCTGAAAAAGGGGGAGCTCTTGGACCCCAGACCAACAGCTGGGAGGCCAGCATGCGACTGATCCTGACCCCCTGAGTGTGAGAGTCAGTGAGGAGGCCTGGGCAACCTATGGAGCCCTGGGCACTAGATCAGTGTTTATCCCTGGCATACAAACAGACTTTGAGAGTCCATAACACAAAGAGGGATGCTCTCTCAGCCTGGACTCTTAGGGGAGTGCCTGGACCCTGCCCTGAGTGAAATGACAGACTCTAGATATCCCCTGTGTGGAAGAAAGTGGAAATAAGATGGGAGGCTGGGGGAATGATGGGGGGGTGCGGGAGGAGGGGAGGGAGAGGGAACTGGGATTGACGTGTGAAGCAAGCTATTTAAAATTAAAGTAATAAAAAAAAGATATTGGTTCTTGTATGTTTATATTATTGGAAGGTTTCTGGTAGAATTTGGTTATCTCTTATGTATAAAATCATATTGTCTACATATAGGGATAGTTTGATTCCTTCTTTATCTTTTGTACTACTTTAATTTCCTTCACTTGCCTTATTGTTCAAGGTAGTTCTTTGAGCACAATACTGAAAGGGAGTGGGGTCATTTTGTCCTGAAAATTCAGAACACCATAATCACTTAGTAAAATCTCACAGGTCCAAGTGGTGACAAGGGCAGCATGGTGTAGACTGTGAAAGGTTCTTCAAAGGTCCTCACCAGCAGAAAGGACCCCCAGGCCTTTTCTGACTCAGAAGAAGCATCCTGTGCCCTCCCCCACATTTGTGTCACTATTCTTAACTACCCTGGCCCTCAGTACTAAAAAGCTGCCAGAAGCTTTCTGCAAAGGCTTGTTGTGCCTCTTCTTGTTCCCACCTCAGGTATTTAGTCCTTGGAATTATGAAGATATAGCAGCTGTAAGACCCAGACTTATAAGGAGAGTTTAGATGAAAATGGAGGTTAATTTACACAGTGCTGGATCCATCGGGGTCTTCCCTACAATACAAATAGATCACTTAAAGGACTAGAATTGGCCGGGTGGTGGTGGCGCACGCCTTTAATCCCAGCACTCAGGAGGCAGAGGCAGGCGGATCTCTGTGAGTTCGAGGCCGGGCTGGACCGATAGCCTCCAAAACAATACAGAGAAACCCAGTCTCATAAAAAACAAACAAACAAACAAAAAAAGACTAGAATTGAGGCCCAGGGAAGATATTCCAAGGGGAAGTGTCCCAAATTCAAAACCCAGACCTGGAAGCCCCTGTTCTAAAACTTTAAGTAAAAGACCTTCAGCTTCCTCAGTCCCAAGAAAAGTGGGAGTTCCCAGCCATCACTGGGGACTGCAAAGGGGAACAAACTCCCCACTGAATAACCCCTATTACAGCAAATGACCTTTATTATTCCAGCCACACTGTCAGAGTTGCAAACTGTATATTCCAGAAGCTGTTGAAAAACTTTACTCTTTTTAAACAAACAACATCTAGTATAGAGATACAAAAGAAAGACTGACCATATTCAAAAGCAAAATTCATCACTGACTTCTCATGTAATGGCATTTTTACTTGTTTAGGGGTCCATTATACTCTATATTCTTCTCTAAAAGTTAAGTGAAAGGGGAGAGTTATTTCAATATTTTTCACCTGTTCCATGTGCCTGTAATCTGATACTGCCATTAGAATCTCTCTCTCTCTCTCTCTCTCTCTCTCTCTCTCTCTCTCTCTCTCTCTCTCTCTCTCTCTCACACACACACACACACACACACACACACACACACACACACACACATCAGTCACCCATGTCAAAGACTGACACTATCTGGTTCTTAGTAAACACTAAGGGAGTTCAGACTGATCAGCACCATAGGACCAATGCTCAGGAACATATCTGTAAAACTAAAGAACAAATTTGGTTAGCTGTGTATTCCTATTTCACCCACTGAGACTCTGTACTGGCCAGACAGACAGGTCTCTATACTGACAGATAGATCTTCTCGAGGATGCATGTCAGTCCTCAGATGTTTTAGAGTTCTACTCTTCCACTTTGTCATCAGTCAGAATTTCTACCCTCTACTCCATGTTAGAAGAATGGTACGTTCATCTCCTGAATTGGAACCAAGCAGCAGACCCTGTTTACTGCAGTTTGCTTGGATCTCATGAAACAACACTTTATTTTGCTTCTTCCAGATGAAGTCTTGGTACACTAGTACATGCATTGTTTCAGGCCAGCATTAGTAATTCCAGAAAGTGTTATATCACCCAGGCTTCCCCAGAAAAGCAGAAATGACAGTTTATAGAAATATTAGGGGAGAGGAGATGTTGAGACTTTTTTAATTTTTATTTTGTCAGAGTTGACTTGTGATTTTGGAGATTGGCTGTCTCACTCTTAGCTATCTGTAATGTTGAGGCTAAGGAAAACCAATGATACAATTTAGTCTCAGTCTTGAGACACGAGAACCAAGATATCCAAGAGCATAAGATAATCACCACAGAACAGAGAAAAAACAATCTCTCTGTCTTTTTGTCTTGCTGTTCCCAACGAATTGATTGATTCCTGCCCATACTGGAGAGTGGAACTTCTTGACTCAGTCTTCGAATTAAAATACCTACTCAGAGAAACAGTTTTGCAAACTACCTTGACATCCTACAGGAATGGTAAACTGACACAAAATTAACCATCATAGTGCTCTCTGTGGGCACTGATAAAAATGAGACACCAATCTTTAAGAATCAAGGAAGGTCCTCCTGGATAGAAAAAACTAAGGTTTTCACCCTCCTCTGAGCCACCAGGTCGGTCTGTATAAAATATCTATAAAGCTAGACTTGTGAAAAACAAAGAAGTTGGTATTTAAATTTCTCTCAGTGTAGATTTGGGATCACGTTTTGTGCTGTTGTGCTAAAGCCAAACCATAATTTTTATATTTTATTTATTTAAATTAGAAACAAGCTTGCTTCACATGTCAATCCCAGCTCCCTCTCCCTCCCCTCCAACCCCTGCACCACCACCAATCACCCCAGCCCACCCCCAATGCCCACTCTGCACCCCAGGGAGGGTGAGGCCCTCCATGGGGGATCTCCAGAGTCTGACATTTAATCCAGGGCATGGCCTAGGCTCTACCCCATAGGTCCAAGCTGAGAGAGCATCCCTCAATGTGGGATGGACACACAAAGGCCAATTCAAACCATAATCTTAAACTGCTGTAGACATCTGTGCTGTACAGGTCCTTCACTGTGGAGAAGTAACTGGTTCTGCCAAACAGGCTATTAGAGGACCCTTAGGACAGGGACAAGAGGGCTAGAATGACAGGACATTCTTCTTTGTTAAGTAAAGTTGCAGAAACTATAACTTTCTTTTTTAAACTTAATTCCCTATTTATTGTGACATCTACCATATATGAAGATGTCTTTTAACATTTTTGGGTTTTGTTTTGTTTTTTGTTTTAATTATTATTAAAATAAATTATGTCTTAGAAACATGCATGCATGATTCACATGTCAATCCCAGCTCCCTCTCCCACACCTCCTCCCTTTTCCTTCCACCGGCTCCATCCCCCACCCTCCTACCCCCAGCTCAATTCCCACATCATTCCCCAGGGAGAGTGAGGCCCTCCTTGGGGGTTCTGCAGAGTCTGTCATTTCATCCAGGGCAGGACCTAAACCCTCCCCCATGTGTCTAAGCTGAAGTAGCATCCCTCCATGTGGAAAGGGCTCCCAAAGTTCATTCATATACCATGGCAAATATTGATCTACTGCCCAAGGCCCCAAAGATTTCTGAGGCCTCCTTACTGATACTACATTAATGGAGTCTGGATCAGGCCCTTTTTGGCCTCTAAGCCATAAGTCTGGGGTTCAAGAGCTCCCCTTGTCCAGTTAGCTGTCTATGGGTTTCACCAGCAAGGTCTTGACACCTTTGCTCATCACTCCTCCATCTTTGTCACTGGGTTCCAGGAGTTCAGTTCAGTGTTTAGATGTGGGTATCTGTCTCTGCTTCCATCTAGGATGGCATATAAAGTAGTCATCAATCTTATCATCAGGTAGGGGCTATTAATGTAGTCTCTCTGCTATTGCTTAGTTTGCCAGTTGGAGTTACTCTTGGAGATGTCTGGAAATCTCACTACTGTCAGGTCTCTCCTCAAGCCTATAATGACTCCATCTATTATGGTATCTCTCATCCTCCTCTCCTCTATTCTTAACTCGATTCAAACTTCCTGCTCCCCATACCTTCTTCTCTCCCTCTCTTTTTCCTGATTCTCTCTCCCTCCCCTGATGTTCCCAATCTGCTCAGGAGATCTTGCCTCATTCCACTTCTCATTCCATGTCTCTTGAGAACCTCCCTGTTTCCCAGATTCACTGGCAATGGGTTTGTAGGATGACACTCCCCTAATGCATGTCTAAAATCCATAAATGAGTGAATACATACCATGTTTGTCTTTTTGTCACTGGGTTACCTCACTCAGGATGGTTTCTTCTAGTGCCATCCATTTACCTGCAAATTTTAAGATGCCGTTGTTTTTTCCACTGAGCAGTACTCCATTGTGTAAATGTACCACATTTTCTCTATCCACTCTTCAGTTGTGGGGCATCTAGGTTGCTTCCAGGATCTAGCTACTACATATAACGTTGCTATGAACATGTGGAATGACATCCTTGTTATGTGAATGTGCATCTTTTGGGTATATGCCTAAGAGTGGAATTGCTGGATCTTGTGGTCAACTGATTTCCATTTTCCTGAGGAATCTCCATACTGATTTCCAAAGTGGCTGTACATGTTTCCACTCCCACCAGGAATGGACAAGTGTTTCCCTTTCTCCACATCCTCTCCAGCATAAACTGTCATTGGTGTTTTTTATTTTAACCATTCTGACCAGAGTAAGGGAGTATCTCAGAGTTGTTTTGATTTTCATTTCCCTAATGGATAAGGATATTAAGCACTTTCTTAAGTGTCTCTCAGCCATTTTAGACTCCTCTTTTGAGAATTCTCTATTTAGTTCAGTCCCCCACTTTTTAATTGGATCCTTTGGTGTTTTGGAGACTTGCTTCTTGAGTTCTTTGTAAAATTTGGAGATCAGACCTCTGTCAGATGTGGGGTTACTAAATATCTTTTACCAATCTGTGAGGTGCCTTTTCGTCTTGCTGACTGTGTCCTTTGCCTTACAGAAGCGATTCAGTTTCAGGAGGTCCCATTTATTAATTGTCAATCTCAGTGTTTTGCTACTGGTGTTATGCTCAGGAAGCAGTCTCCTGTACCAATTAGTTCAAGGGTACCTCCAACTTTCTCTTCTAACAGGTTCAGTGTGGCTGGATTTATGTTGAGGTCTTTGATCCATTTAGACTTAAGTTTTGTATATGGCGCTAGACATGGATCTGTCTGCAGTCTTCTACATGCCAATATCCAGTTATGCCAGCACCATTTGTTGAAGACGCTATCTTTTATCCATTGTATAATTTTAGCTTCTTCGTTGAAAATCAGGTGTTCATAGGTTTGTGGGTTAATCTCAAGGTGTTTAATTCTATTCCATTAGTCTACCTGTCTATTTTTGTGCCAATACCAAGCTGTTTTCAGGACTTTAGCTATATAATAGAGCTTGAAGTCAGGGATGGTGATGCCTCCAGACATTTCTTTGTTAAGCTGAATTGTCTTGGCTATTCTGTGTTTTTTGGTTTTCCATATAGAGTTGAGAACTGTTCTTTCAATGTGAAGAATTGTGCTGGGATTTTGATGGGGATTGCATTGAGTCTGCACATTGCTTTAGGCAGGATTGCCATTTTTACTACATTGATCCTACCTATCCAAGAGCATGGGAGATCTTTCCATTTTCTGGTGTCTTCTTTAATTACTTTCTTTAAGGACTCAAAGTTCTTGTGATACAGGTCTTTCACTTGTTTGGTTAGCATGACCCCAAGATATTTTATGTTGTTTGTGGCAACTGTAGAGGGTGATGTTTCTCTGATTTCTTTCTTAGCTGTTTTATCATCTGTGTATATTAGGGCTACTGATTTTCTTGAGTTGATCTTGTAGCCTGCCACTTTGATGAAGGTGTTTATCAGCTGTAAGAGTTACCGTGTAGAGTTATTCGGGTCACTTATGTAAACTATCATATCATCTGCTAATAGTGAAAGTTATACTTCTTCCTTTCCAATTTGAATCTTCTTGATCTCTTTTTGTTGTCTTATTGCCCTAGTTAGAACTTGGAATACAATATTGAAGAGGTATGGGAAGAGGGGACAGCCTTGCTTTTCCTGATTTTAGAGGAATTGCCTTGAGTTTCTCTCCATTCAGTTTGATGTTGGCTGTTGGTTTGCTGTAGATAGCTTTTATTATGTTTAGGTATGTTTCTGTTATCCAAGATCTCTCTAAGACCTTCATTATGAATGGGTGTTAGATTTTGCCAAAGGCTTTTTCAGCATCTAGTGAGATGATCATGTGATTTTTGCTTCTCAGCTTATTTATATGTTGGATTACATTGATGGATTTTCATATGTTGAACCATCCCTACTTCCCTGGAATGAAGCCTACTTGATCCCGGTGGATGCGTTTTCTGATGTGTTCTTGGATACTATTTGCCAGTACTGAGTATTTTTGTATCAATGTTTATGAGGGATACTGGTCTGAAGTTCTCTTTCTAAGTTGTATTTTTGTGTGGCTTGGGTATCCATGTTGTTGATGCCTCATAAAAAGAGTTTGGCAAAGACCCTTCTGCCTCTATTACACAGAATACTTTGAATAGAATTGGTATAACCGTTCTTTGAATTTCTAGTAAAATTCTCCACTGAAGCCATCTGGCCCTGGGCTTTTTGTGGTTGGGAGACTTTTGATGACTGCTTATATTTCCTTAGGTGTTATAGGTCTATCTAAATTGCTTATCTGTTCTTGATTTAATTTTGGTAAGTGATATCTATCCAGAAAATTGTCCATTTCCTTTACATTTTCAAATTTTGTGGAGTATAGCTTTTCAAAATATGACGTGAAGATTCTCTGGATTTCCTCACTGCCCATTGTTATGTCTCCCTTTTCATTTCTGATTTTGTTAATTTGCATGCTCATTCTCAGCCATTTGGTAAATTTGGATAAAGGTTTGTCTATCTTGTAGATTTTCTCAAAGAACCAACTGTTCATTACATTGATTCTTTGTATCATTTTCCTAGTTTCTACTTTATTGATTTCAGCCCTCGATTTAATTATTTCCTGGCATCTACTCCTCTGGGGTGAGTTTGCTTCCTTTTGTTCTAGAGCTTTCAATTGAGCTGTTAATTCTCTAGTGTGACTATTCTCCAGTTTCTTCATGTGGGCACTTAGTGCTTTGAACTTTCCTCTTAGCACTGCTTTCAAAGTAGCCCATAAGTTTGGGTATGTTGTGTCTTCATTCTCATTGAATTATAGGAAGTCTTTAATTTCTTTTTTATTTCTTCTTTGACACAGGAGTGGTGCAATTGTGCATTATTCAATTTTCATAATTTTGCAGGGTTTGTGCGATTTGTGTTGTTGTTGAATTCTAACTTTAAAGCATGGTGGCCTGATAAGATACATGGAGTTATTCCAATTTTTTTTGTACCTGTTGAGATTTGCTATGTTGCCAAGTATGTGGTCGATTTTTGAGAAGGTTCCATGTGGCTCTGAGAAGAAGGTATATTCTTTTGTGTTTGGATGGAGTATTCTATAGATGTCTGTTAAACCCAATTGGGTCATAACTTCTATTAGATCCTTCATATCCATGTTAAGATTCTTTCTTGTGGTCCTGTCTAGTGACAGTGGGTGTTGAAGCCACCCACTACAAGTGTGTGAGGTTTTATATGTGTTTTGAGTTTTAGTAATGTTTCTTTTATGAACGTGGATGCTTTGTATTGGGGACATAGATGTTCGGAATTGAGACTTCATCTTGGTGTGTTTCTCCTGTGATGAGTATGAAGTGACCTCCTTCATCTCTTTTAATTGATTGTAGTTTAAAGTCTAATTTGTTAGATATTAGGATTGCTACCCCACTTTTTTTCTTGAGTCCAAATGATTGGAAAATCTTTTCCCAACCCTTAACTCTAAAGTATCATCTGTCTTTGAAGCTGAGGTGTGTTTCTTGTATGCAGCAGAAGGATGGATTCCGTCTTTGAATCCATTCTGTTAGCCTGCGTCTTTTTATGGAGTTTATTAAAGTTAAGACCATTAATATTGAGGGATATTAGTGACCTCTGATTGCTCGTTTTTGTTTGTTTTGGTATGATTGTTGGTGGTGGAATTGTATGTGGATTCCCACCCCTTTTCTCTTTTGGCTGTTGGTAAAGTGGGATTATCCATTGCCTATGTTTTTTCTGATTGTAGTTAACCTCCTTTGGTTGGAGTTTTTCTTCCAGAATTTTCTGTAGTGCTGGGTTAGTGGTTATGTATTGTCTAAATCTGGTTTTGTCATGAAATACCTTGTTTTATCCATCTATATAGATTGAAAGCTTTGCTGGGTATAGTAGTCTTGGCTGGCATCCATGGTCTCTTAATGTTGGTAGAATATCTATTCAGGACCTTCTGTCTTTCATAGTTTCCATGGAGAATTCAGGTATAATTCTGATAGGTTTGCTTTTATATGTTACTTGGCCTTTTTCCCTAGCTGCTCTTAATATTCTTTATTCTTTATGTTTGGGGTCTTGATTATTATGTGTCCAGGGGATTTTTGGGGGGTCCATTCTATTTGGTGTTCTGTAAGCTTCTTGCACCTTCATTGGCATGCCTTTTTTTAGGTTGGGAAAGTTTTCTTCTATGATTTTGTGTAATATGTTTTCCGTCCCCTGGAGGTAGGTTTCTTCATCTTCTTCTATACCTATTATTCATACGTTTGGTCTTTTCACAGTGTGCTATATTTCCTGGATATTTTGTGTTAGAGATTTGTTGGACTTAAATTTTTCTTTGGTCGATGAATCTAATTCTCCTAGTGTATCTTCAACACCTGGGATTCTTTCTTTTACCTCTTGTATTCTGTTGGTTATGCTTGCATCTGTAGTACCTGACCATTTTTCCAGATTTTCTATTTCCTGCATTCTTTCAGACTGTGGTTTTTTTATTGTTTATATTTCAGATTTAAGCCCTTGCACTGTTTTAATTGTTTCTTGCAATTTTTGTTTTGTCTTTTCTTCCATTTCTTGCATTTTTCGGATTGTTTTTTCTTCCATCTCTTTAAGGGATTTTCTCATATCCTCTTTGAGGGCCTCTATCATTTTCATGAAGTTTTTTTAACGTCATTTCTTCTGCTTTATTTATGTTGGGGCGTTCTAGTCTTGCTGTTGTAGGGTCTCTGGACTCTGGCAGTGTCATATTGGATTTTCTGTTGCTCCTTGTATTTTTATATTATCTTCTTCCCATCTGTTCTTACAGTGGGTTCTAGAAGGTTCCTCTTCCTCTTCTGGTGGGTGTGGGACCAGGGTTCCCTTCTGGTGGGTGTAGGCAAGTCAAGTGCTCTGGTAGTTCTCCACTTCCTGGTCTCATGGGTAGAAAAATGGACTAGGATCCTGGGGTGCTTTACATCCCACTGAGGTGAATGGGAGTCTGGTTGGTAGCCCCCAGGCACAGGAGTATGGCCTGGAGACAGGTCCTGATAGTATTATTAATGTGGTTAGAACAGGAGACTAGACTACTGGGGTGCCTTGGCTCCTGCTGCTGGGATGGAGGCCATCATGGCAGTCCCCAAGCACAGGCAGAGGGCCTGGAAAAGGGCCCTGGTTTACCTATTCCAGTGGGTGGAGCAGGATACTAGGGTGAGTTAGTTCTGGCCACTGGGATGGAAGATTCAGTAGTAGACCCCAAGACAGGCAGCCAGTCTAGTCCTAATCCCATGGGTGGAGCAGGAGACAAGGGTGCCTTGGCACCCTCCGCTGGGATAGAAACCTAAGTGGCAGACCCCAAGCACAGGCAGCCAGCCTATTCTGAGGTGGAGCAGGAGACTAGGCTGCTGGGGTGTCTTGGATCCTGCTGCCAGGATGGAAGCTGCCTTGGCAGTCCCCAAGCATAGGCAGGTGGCTCGGAAATGGGCCCTGGTTTAACTTGTCCTGTGTAGAGCAAGAGACTAGGGTGAGTTGGTTCCCTCTGCTGGAATGGAAGCTGCAATGCTGTAACTTTCTTTTATATTAGGTTTCTACTCATAGATAATTTTATCTAATTAGCATCTATTTTTCATTCCTTTACACAGTAATCAGTTTTAGATTACAGGAAGCCAGCTGCTGATGCTAAGAAGTACCACAAAACTGAAATAATACAATAAATCCTTAGATGCCCTCACCACTGCTTAATTCAAGACAAAGGAGGTTGTTTTGTTTGGTTGGATTTTGTTTTCCTGTTTGTTATTTGCTTGTTTTCTTCATCCTTCTTTATCTATATGTTTCATACCATTTATGGCCTGATTCAATTTTATGACCTGATATGCAAGTCACAAAGAGGACTTAAAAGTATATAAACAAATATGAGCACCAATATTAAGTTTCCCATCTTACAGCAATGGTAATTGTCCAGTATTTTCTTTTCTTTCAAGAAATACTTTGAAGAGTATCTGGCCTGTAACTTTTATTGTAGAGAGCTTTATCCCGCAAGGAAAAAAAAGTAGCCTGATTGGGACTTTCATATTCCTTGAGTGATACATTTGTAATACGTGGTGCGACAAATACAAACAAACTGGCCTTCTGCCTAATTTATTACATAATTGTTTTACATTTAGGATTCTTTCTAATTATTTTTTCATAAGCACTTTATAGGGTTTGTAATACTCTGGCCACCTTCTTTGAATGAAGAGGGAAAGAAAGGATTAGAAGTTGGGAGAATAAGTGCAACGGAGGACAAGGGAAAAAATGAAAACTGAAGAAGAGGGTTACAAGGGGAAGACAAAGGAAGAAGGTGGGGGAGAAAAAAGACTAACATGTTACATAATATGAAAAATATAGCTACAGTGTGTAGTTATGAAACTTCAGTGTGACTTTGCTAGTTTTAGTGAAAATGGGAGTAGAGATCACAATTTTGCTAGTGCCTTCTCTATCTTACCTGCTTTGTGTACTCAAACACAATTTTCTCTAAAAACAAATATTTCAGAGATCTAGAAGCCATCTGTATCTCATAGAAAAAAATTTATGATCCCACTCACATTAGATTAACAAGGTATCATCAGCTAAAGAAGCAGAAGTTAGACCTACATATGGCAGTTACAAAGTGTCCTGTATCCTTCTCATGATTGCCCATTTTCATGATTGCATTTTGTATCTATGGAGTACCACTATGTCAAGACAGTTGACTCTAAGTCTTTGACCATGAGGTCAAGCCAACCATAGCATCATGAATACAAAAAGTAGTCTACTATACAAAAAGTTCTCACACTGGAATTCAGAAAAAGGATTGAATGTCAAGGACAATAAATCCCAAGGCATTAAGAGAATCCGTGGAACATTACTCTTCCCTCAGCAAAAATGGCACACAGAATCAGTGTTGTTCACCCTTTATTTTGAATGAACCTTCACTCTTAGCAGTCGTGCAGCTGTAAAGATGACTCACCCACCCCCGAAATTAGCATAATCTGCTGAATTCTGGTCTTACACCTCAATCTTCATATGAAATTCTTTACTACAAACTAGTTCAATAGAGTCAAAAATATTCTCATCCACATTTTTGTTGAAAAAACCACGTGGTTTTAAAAGCAATATCCTGAAGAATATTTATACAATTCAGAGATGCCCAAGAAAAACAACAGCCAGGACTATTTCAGAGGAAAATTCTGTTAGCTGCTAGTAATGGCCACATTCTCTCCCTTGGCTCATTGTTTTTATGAATAGTGTCACAGTCTGTGTGCTATAACCTTCAGTCACTGTATTTGTAGAAGACATAGCTTACCAGAGGAGATATAACCCCTCACATCCTGAATTATTCCATGAGATAAACATGATACTAATACAATACTATGAGAGCTTAATGATGTTAAACCTGATCAATTATGCTATATACAAATGGTTCTCAACCTGTAGGTCAATGATGGTGGGGGTGAACAACCTTTCTGATGGTCACTAAAGACCATCAGAAAATACAGTATTTACATTATGATTCATAACAGTAGAAAATTACAGTTATGAAGTAGCAATGAAAATAATTTTATGGCTGTTGGTCACCACAACATGGGGAACTGTATTAAAGGGTTACAGCATTAGGAAAGTTGAGAACCACTGCTATAAATGTCTGTCTAATCTCCAGAATATTCCAAGATATTTTTTTTTGCTGTGGCACATCTGTACAATTTTCAAAGGTAGAGAAAGTTCAGCTAAGTCAATGAAAAACCTAAGCTATTTGGAACTGTAGCTCTGCCCTTGACTTGAATGGCCTTCAACTTGTTACTCTGATATCCTGATATTCAACTACATGTTCTGTTACAAGATAGGAATAATAAAGACCCTAAGTTTTAGTCTCCATTTCTATGAGTTATTGTAGTAAGATCTTGTGAAGTAGTTCTAACTTAGCTATTCAGCTTTCCCACCCATAAAGAGGCAATGAGAACTTCCAACACTGGAAAGTTGTTTAAGAAGACAGAACCAAGGAAAGGCATACTAGGTAGCCATGCTATGTCTTCATTATCATTATTTTATAGCTCTGTGAACCCTGTGATTTGTGCCAGAAATTGCTGATTAATAGTAATTTTTCTTCTAGCCAGAGAGTTAGACATTAACAGGCCCTGTTTAAAATAACAATTTTTCTTACATGGTAACTACATCAAGACTTGACCTGGTTTTGAATATTCAAGTGAAGATTTCATATGAATATAACTTACGAATTGTCATTTAATGTAATCGAGTTGCAGTCTCAAAAGACATTGTTTCCTATGAAGTGGTGTTAAATTGCCAGGATTCATTTCTGTGTATAAGCTGTTTGATGCTGTCTCCTCGCTCTTTCAGACTACGTCTAGTTTTCACCTTCATTTTGAATCATAAACATCTGTTTGCTAAGCTATTTATTGGTTTTTCTTTAAAGACAATTTATCCAGATGGGGATAATTATCGCATATGTTGAATGAAGGTAAACATAATATTCAAGATAATCTGAATCCCCATGATCCCAGAAATATTTACCCAAATATAAATAACTTAAAATACACATATTCTTCCTTCTTTCGCTATTTGTGTATTATATATATGTATATAATATGTGTATATACATATATGTGTGTATACATACATATGTGTGTGTGTGTGTATGACACACAGGTGAAACTGATCCTCAAACATATACATATATAAATTAAACTTCTCAGGCATATGTATATTTTCAACCTAAATAAATAAATCGAGCCATCAATCCAAATATGCCTCCTCTGTCTATTTATTAGGAATGACTTATCCAAGAAAGAGTGCTTGCTACTTTCCTAACAATTTATTCCTAGCAAAGAAATGAATAAATGTCAAAACTATATCAAAAGGAGAGTGTATTTGATAGATGAGATGGGAACAGTAGAAGGCTGAGCATGCAGAAAGAATGAGGGAAAGTATCAATTCCAGCATTAGTTAAATATGTATCAGTATTAGGTGAATTTTGACCCCTCAAAATTACCCATTCTGTCTTGACTAGCAAGGTATTTCCCATGGGGAGAGCTGAGTGTGGTCTGACATTCTGATCTTTGAGTGCAGAGTACTTAACTTGGTAATAATCAACGAGGACATAGTCATCCGTTTTAAAGTTGACTATTAATCTTCTGATTGTAATAAGAAAAGTAACACAATTTTAACACTTTTTATAGCCTTCATTTTTTTCCAGAGAGCAAGTCTCTAGTTTAAAGCCTTGAAAGACAAGTTTTAGATACACTATGAATTTGTTTCTCACATATACATACTGTGAATTCCAAATTTTCCCATTTTGAATTATAATTTTATGCTATTCATTATTTAAGTGGGTTTATGTAAGAGTACATAGCAAACAATGGTAGTGACGTAGATTAGATATAGCTTATGACATAAGTAGAAGGCATCTGGCATTGGGAAACATTATTAAGCACAAGAACAAAGTCCTACCTGTCTTTCTTCCTGGGGAACACAAAAAAATGATGGGGTCAGGGAGTTTCTGTGTAGATCAGCTAACTGAAGCCTATGGATAAGTCTTATTTGCAGGATTCTGACTGCCGCCATTTCTTTCCCACTGACTTCCTCTATACTTAACGTTGCGTGTGCCACTATTTAGAACTACTAAGAGGACACAGAGACACAAACTTGTAGAATGTAGGTTACTGTAGAACCAATAAACTGTGTATATTAAAAAACACACAAAAGGAAACCTTAAGATAGAGATGAACTTGGAGAACATTAACAGAGGGAATAGAAGTAGCAACAAAAACGCAAACTTATCTTCTATCCCAATCTGATAGTGTTGCCAATTAGCTGAGCAAAGACATTGCACATAATACTTGTATACTATATACTATCTGTATGCTGCTTATTCCTTCAGAAGTTTCTGTGACCACAGTTTTGTTCCTACTTGTTTTTCAAAAGCATATGATTAAATCCGTGGTCACTGAAAACATTTCTTTTATATTTTCTGTATTGTTTTAAGACAGTATCTTACTATGAAGCCCGGGTTAGCCTTAAATTCACCATCCTATCTCAGCCTCTGAAGGGCTGAGTCTACATTCTTGATTCTGCATGCCTGATTCTGGAAAAAGAATTGACAGACTGAAAAACACCACTCTTCAGTCTGGTACCTCACATTGGTGTGCTTTTTCCAGTCTCTGACATGTGAGTAGTTTTCCTTAACTATATTAAGCATATTAATGTAAATGCATTCCTTTATTTTCATTTAGAAGAAGAATAACTTTTTCCATAAATCTCTCCTATAGTCATCATTTTAGTTTTAATATAAATGACAATTAAAGAGGATAATTATAAATACAGTTATTTTTACAGGGCATACAACAGTTTTTAAGCAATTCAGTATAGTTGACACTGTAACAAAGTGTATCTTTGTTTACAGTTATAATTTATTTAAATTTAGGAAAAACATTTAATATCATTAACTTATCATTGGACTTTTCCTGATGGCCATAAGGTATTTGAGAATATGAATTACATTTACACTGCACTGTGTCCCCCAGCTCTGTCTTGTAATACATGTTTATTGAGTCAGTTAAAGCTTCCTTGACATCTTTCCAGACACCAGCTTGCTAGGCAAGAACTCTACTTACTTCTAAGCAGTATTCACAGCTCCAGTTTCTGGTCTTGGAACTCATGCAGTAAATTGACAACTCCAAGTTGCTAAAATAAGTAGAAGTTTTAAAGTATCTCCTGAAGTTGGAGTGCGAAAGGAATAAGTTGGGGATGTAAATGAGACTTATTGCTATAATGCTTTCTAAAAGGCTGAATTTTTCCTTCTTTGTCTCATCTAAAAATTGACTATAAAAATAACAGAATTTCTATTAATATGAGACAAGAATAGGCACTTCATTTGTCATGTTCTATGCCATTATGCTGGCAGGAAACTACTTCCTTTTTTTCCATTATCCAATGACTCCTATCACTCATTACTATCAAAATAATATTCTTTCTGTTTTGTATAGCATTAATATGTCTTCAGAAGAAATGAAAAGTAGTTCAAGTTATCTTTCAGGGATTCTTTGTGCATATTCTTAAGCATTTGGAGTTGAGGCATCATTCCTCGTGCTCAAACTCTAGTTCACATTTATAGTACATATGCCATCGTGACTATTGAAGGGCTTCATTATTCAAACTAAAATTTCTCCATAGTTTTAAGGTTACTTGGGAAAAAAATCTGATTTCTTACCTATTTAGAAAAATAAACAATAAAAAGAGAAAATAGGATAGGTACACCAACAGGAATTTTATATTCAGCACCTACTCTAACAAATATTGTTATATCACTAAAAGCCCAAGGTTGAACCTTACTGTAGTGAAATGAATGTGCTTGCATCTCTAATGTGTGAAAAATAAAGAAAAATTAAGTTAATGATTGTTTTAGATAAAATGACTGTTTCCAGATGTTTAAAGCTATTCTAGAATAACATAAACACAGAAGCACAAAACAGTTCATACAAAATAAACTAATAGTGAAATCACTAAATCTGTTCACTTCCTAATGATCACATATATACTGGAATTTTCCAAGCCTGCACTGCAAATCTATGACTATTGAACTGAGTTTTGGCTAATGGGGTGTGATCATCAGATCTCATTCATATGAGCCTCCAATTGTCCCTTTTCAATAAAGCAGCTACCTTATCTTAACGGCTTTTAATAAGAATGAAGCTAAAATGTCCAGGTGCTTCCAGCACCGACTAATTAAATCAGGTGATCTCCAGAGAGCTGGTCCTTTATTCGTGAGTATTCACACTTCAAAGCGTCCAGTTTTTCATGGAACAGTAACTAAAACTCAGGAATCTAAAAGAAAAACTGCCTAACAGGACTCTTCCTTCCACTTGATCTCACTTCCTCAAGTAAACTTCAATAGCCCTCTAAAGGAGCAGCCACCCTCTGTGGCCACACACCTGGTACAGATCAGCTGGGCTGTTTCTTAAGACTAATCCACCAGCCAGAGTAGTCAAACATTCTTTCCTTCTCTTCAAATAAGCAACAGTGTACATCTCAGAGTTTCTTTTGTCTGTCCTCAGAAAGATGTAACTAATTTCTTAGAAGAAAAAAATTGTCATGATTTCTGCTTACCTTAATCTATCCTAAATAGGTGACTGTGTACATCAATAAAGAATGTGAGGGCATTGAGATATCTTCTGTCTGACACATTTGCAACTTTTCCCTTTCCTTTAGCTTCACTGTCACATCTTATTTTCACATTATTCCTGCAGGGTTGTTACTATGACTCCACTTTCAAGTAAGAAAACTAAGAATAAAACAGTGTTAAGACAGAGGCAGATCACTGCACTATGCTGTGATTAACTGCTACCACATAGTTTGTGGGCATTTTGAATCATACTTATGAGGCTCCTAATCATTTTAGGGTGTCTGTCTTTTGATTAGTAATATTAATTTCAATGGGAGGCAACCCTTAAATTAGACAGTCCAGCTTTCATCTTTACAAGCCTTAAGTAGAATAGGCATATATATACGTCCAAGTCTCTCTCTATGTAGGTCAAAAGGAGATCTGAAACTATTGGAGAATAGTAATAATTTGCATTTCAAAGAGATCAAAATAAACACGAGAACAGGGAACTCTCCCACTGCAGAGGAAAGATTAAACAAAAGCAATTAATGGCTTAGGACAATCTTTCCTAACTGTTAGTTGCTTGAATACAAGATGAACTAATGTTTTTAAATAGATTTGTTTTTTTAATGGTCATAGAAAAAGTATAGCATAACTCAGAGAGAAAAGGTATGTTTCTGTCTTTAAGAATTATTATATTATCATATATACAGTAACATGTACATAATATATAGTAATATATGTATATATAGTGACATACTGCTATACTCTCAGCACTACAGAGGCAAAAGGAGGGCAACTAGAAGTTCAAGGCCATTCTGGGCTACATAAGACCCTATCTCAAAATCAATAAAAACATAAGATAGAGGGATAGACTATCAGTTATTGTTATAAAAGATTGTGGAGTAATTTATGAAAAGAAACAAAAGAAATATATATAGAAGTTAAGAACTCAAAATATCCTGCCCTACAAAAATAAATAAAATATAAACAGCAACAACAAAAGACAAACCTTGGGACAAGAAATAGTGGACAGGAATACTTTCTCCAATACTGAGGCTGCAACCTTAAACAAATGAGACATCAGCAAAAGGGTGATTTCACATGTAAAGTCATGAGGTAAGTTGAAAAGGGATTGTGTGGCATCTTTAATAGCTTTCCTCTGCAGCTACAGATAACACCTTTTACCTCTTTGCTGAAAAATCTACAAAGCATATACTAAGTAGAGGTTTTCCTGTTGCAGAGTGTTAGAATTGGCTTTGTACCTTCAGGGCCCCTTTACAATGAGGATGTGTATTCCCCGCGTCCTAAATGCAGCATGCATGAGAATGTTAGCACCATGGTTGCCTCCTGTCTTTCACAGTGCTATGGCCTAGGAAGGAACTTGGAGCTTAGCATGTAAAATCCCCAGAGACTGTGGAAAGGCAAACTACCCAACAAGCAAATTCACTCCTCTTGGTCAAAAGGAACTAGGTATGACAATTTTAGACATCTGGAATGTTTAAGTTTACCTTTGACTGAAGATCCAAATAATTCACTTAATGACTACTCCAAGGGAGTCAACATAAAAATGGTTAGCTCCAGAAAACACTAACTACTTCAGTTTCTCCAGGTTGATAAGACCTGTCCTAATCTGCTGACCTCTCCTAGAAAAACTATGAAAAGGAAACAGGGGACAAAACAAAGATACTAATGGCCAATACTAATTTTATATTCATTTTATGTCAATGCATATAAACTTTATTGCAGTAAGCAATACGCAGCTCATTTGCAAACAGTTGAACTCATGCTATCCTGGAGTCAAATGATAACTTCTTAATATCTAACGGTCATTATTGGAGTAACTATATATCCTGAACTACCTTCAGTTATTTGTAGAATCAGTGTCTGAATAAAGTTTGCCCTCCTGCATGAGCACCTGAGTACCTTTGATCATCACTCTTTATGGTTCACATTAATCATGATTTTTAAAAGTTTTTATTTATTTAAATTAGAAAAAAAGCTTGCTTCACATTTCAATCCCAGCTGTCTCTCCCTTCCCTCCCCCCCAACCTTCTTAACTCCCCAATCCAATCCCCACACGACTCTCCAGGAAGGGTGAGACCCTTCATGGGGGATCTCCAAAGTCTGTCATATTGTCCAGGGCAGAGCCTGGGCCCTCCCCCATGTGTCCAGGCTGAGAGAGTATCCCTCTATGTGCAATGGTCTCCCAAAGTCCATTCAGATGCCAGCTTAGAGTCTCCATCCAGTAGCTGATGGAAGCAGAGATAGTCACTCACAGCTACACACTGAACTGAACTGGAAACCAGTTGCAGTGAGGAAGGAATGAGGAAAAAAAAGTGGTCATGACGGGGTAGGTGAAACTTACAGAAACCAGTGACCTGAATAAGGGGTTGCTCATGGACCCCAGGCTGATGGCTGAGAGGCCAGCATGGGACTAACCATGATTTTATAACACAAAGCATACTGGATGATCTACCTATCTGGCTTCATATTGGCAATCATCTTTTCTACTTTAGTATTCTCCAAGTTTAAGGATCAAAACTTTGCATCTCTTCCAATTAAAACCGAATAAAGGAGTAGAGGTAGACATATCTGGAGATTATGTAGAAGGATAATTGTGTCTCCTGTCAGTTTTATGACTTTTGGCTTTGATTTCAAGTTCACTTGGTTCCTTTAAAGAACATAGGTAACTCTACTGAGATTTAAGACTTGCACACGAAACTTAACTTTTTTTCTAGTTTTCAAATACTTTATACAAGTTTCCAAACTCTCTATTATCTGATTTGATATAACATGAGCTTTAGGACTCACAATTTTAGACATCTGGAATGTTTAAGTTTATCTGATGCACCTTTATTCATCAAATCCTTCACTTACCTTCTTTACACTACCTCATTCCCCTCACCACTCAACCTATTCTCCATTTTGGAAATAGATTTATTTGGAGAAAACATAATCATTAGCCAACATAAGATTTTTATAGAGATTAACATACTGCCTATTTATTGTTTGTGCTCTTGTTCAGTTGCCAGAAAACTAAATTAGTCATAGAATTTCCAGCTTAAGGTTTTTATCGTTTTTGTCACTACTTTATCATCCATCTAAGTCACTGATCCCTTCCAACCTTCGTTTTCCCCAATATACAGCTGTCACTCCTTTCTTTTCTTGTGTTTTTAAAGATTATAGCTGTTTAAAACTCTGTTTTTCTTCATTGTATAATCTGCCCATTTCTCCTGACTGCTGTATAATCCGTTAAGGGACTTCTTGCAGTGTTCTCCTGTCCTCCAAGGAGATCCATGACCTGCTTTGGCTTGATCTCCATCCTGACAAACAGAACTTCCAGAAACCAGTCTTTATCTCCTATTAATTGCTATAATTATAGCTATTAATGTATTAGGCACCTTATATATACATCCTTAGTGATCAGTGCTTTCTTTCATGATGACAAATCAACAAAGAAGATAGTACAGTCATAGATATCACCATCCATGGCTTATCACTAGCAAATATATGAACCAGGACTTGAGCCATGTAAGTGAGCTCAAGTACTTGCATGTTCTATTCTTGTAGGTTGACTTTTGCATAATTCTGATGCTTATATTTGTGTTTCTCTAATGTAAGAATAAGTGGGAAGTAAGTAGTCAGTGTAGAGAAAATGTAACTATGAAAATACCCAGCTTCACACACAAAGTTTAATAAGGTACTAATCATTATGCTTGCAGAGTCCCTTTGATGAGAATCAATGAACAAGCATAGTAAGCTCCCTATAGATTTTAGTTTCCCACTTTATTCTTAACAAAACAAAGTTCATCTTGTGAAACCGTTGTCACAGTTGGATATTATGAGCAAGCTTTGATCGAAAGACTTCTACTGACAGCAAGAGCTAAATGGAGTCAGCAGTTTGCCCTTCTAGACTAAAACAGAGAAAGATTTGAGAGTACAATAAAATAACACTTTCCTCTGTAGTTCCCAAGGTGTATCAAAGACTTTGTTGAGATGTAGGACATGTGTGTGTGTATGTGTATATGTATATATATGCATACATATATATATATATATATATATATATATAGTATTGGAGTTCACCCTGATAATTTTCTAAAATAAATCATGTATTTTAACTATATCCACTCTGGTTCAATCCATTTCCTTACTCTATACCTCCTGTTAGACTCCTTCCTTCCCCAAATCTCCCTTCTATTTTCATATCGTATGAATATGTCTATATATGGTGGTGCACGCCTTTAATCCCAGCACTCGGGAGGCAGAGAAAGGGAGATCTCTGTGAGTTCGAGGCTGGGCTGGACCGACAGCCTCCAAAACAATACAGAGAAACCCTGTCTCGTAAAACCAAAAAAAAAAAAAAAACGAATTCTAATACCCACAAATCAAGCATGTGCTATTTGTTTTTGTCTGTATGTGGCTTTTTTTGCTCAATATGATATCCCTGGTTGTATAAATAATCTAGCCTTTACATAATGTCATGCTTTTATGGCTAAATAAAATACCTATATATATATATATATATATATATATATATATATATATATATTACCCACTCATCTATTGGTGGATACCATGTTTATCCCATAATGGGTATTCTGAATAGTGCTTTGATAAGCTTACCTGTGTTTCTATCATGTTGACTTAGAGTTATGTGAGTACATACACAGGAGTGGTATAGTTGTATAATATGGGAACTCTAAGGAAAAACACTATGCTGAGTTCCATGGTGGCTAGACCAGTTTGTATTCCTACTGGTAGCATATAACAGTTCTGTGTTCTCCACATTCTTACCATCATTTGTTACTGCTTTTTAAAAAAAACTCTATGCTGTTTTAACTCACATTTTTATGATGCCTAGTGATAGTGAGCACTTTTTTTCATGTTTGTTGACCATTTGTACTTCAACAGAAATATCTGTCCATCAGATCATTTGTTGGTTGGGATGTTTGACTTCTCCCCTTTTTAGTTCTTTTTATATTCCAGATATTAACCCTCTGGCAGACATACAGCTAACAAAGGTTTTCTTTTCATTTTTCCCCCCAAATTCCATGGGTTGTCCCTTCACTTCATAATTGTTTCCTTGGCTATGCTATTCAAAAGCTTTTGATTTCCATGCAATCCCATCTGTTAATTCTTGCAGTGTTTCCTGAGCTTTTGGAAGGAAGTCTTGGCTTAGGCCTGTACCTTGGGATGTTTCTCCACAATTCTTTGGGTCCACCTCTCACATTAAAATCTTTGATCTATATAGAGATGATTCTTGTACAAAGTGTGAGGAAAGGATATAACTTCATTCATATTTTTTAATTATGGAGACTATTATTGTTTTCCCAACATCATTTGTTTAAAAGGCTATCTTTTATGCAATGTGTGCTTTTGGCACCTGGCTACATATCCTTTTTGATATCATTTTTACTAGAGCCCAAAAGTTCACTTTTTAAAATAAAATAAATGATAATAATAAATAATAATAAAATAAATGTTAGTGCCAGGCACAATGGCATATACATGGGAAGCTGAAGATTATCAGGTCTGAAGTCAGCCTGTGCTATATAGTAAGACCCTGTCTAAAAACAAATGCCTAAATACAATTCAGGTTCTGTAGTCAAGACCAAATTGAACAGTGTTTTCCATGGCAGCCCCTCCCAGTTAAATTAATAGAACCAATAAAGACCCTTTTCCTAAATCGTCATTGAAGTAAATCATAAAAAGCAAAATGCCATTATCTTATCTAACTGGTTATTTCCACACTGAACACACTCTGTCACAGATGACACCAGGCTCCCGCAGAACTTAAATAAAGGATGATATGGCTGGGAGGTGGTAGTGCACACCTTTAATCCCAGCACTCAGAAAACAGAGGCAGACAGATTTCAGTGGGTTTGAGACCAGCCTACCCTACAAATCAAGTTCCAGGACAGACAGAACTGTTACACAGAGACCTTGTCCCAGGAAGAAAGAAAGAAAGAAAGAAAGAAAGAAAGAAAGAAAGAAAGAAAGAAAGAAAGGAAGGAAGGAAGGAAGGAAGGGTTCCTTACTATCAATTCAAAATAAACTGAACAATACTAATCATAATAAAACTTTTGTTCTCAACATAGTTGAGAATCATATAATTATATTAATTATTTACCCATCTTATAAAAGAAATACTGTATCATATATATTTGAAAATACTAATTCTTTTTTAATTTTATTAATTTTTAAGATTTTTGAGAATATAATGTATTTACATTATTTCTCTCTTCCCCTTCCTCCATCCAAACCCTTACATATAACTCCCCTTGTTCTTTTTAAAATTCATGGATTCATGACCCTATTTTGCATTTCTTATTGTTATATTTATGTACATACACATATACACTTGTAAAATTTCAATTTATTCATTATATTTTATGTGCATTTATGGTTTGCCTGCAGGTATTTCTGTCAAGGGTGTTGGATTCTCTGAAATTGGAATTATAGACAGTGTTAGCTGCTATGCAGGTCTGGGAATTGAACCAGGGTCCTCTGGAAGAGCAGCCAATGCTTTTAACTGCTGGGTCATTTCTCCAGACCCTGCACATATATTTTTAAATATATAAATACTCCCTGTGTAGTTTATATGTCACTACACTCATGCTTTCATGGAGTACCAATTAATACTGGACAACCAATCGGTGTGCTCTTGCCTGAAGATGGTTATTTCTCCCACTCTCGGCATCCCTTAGTGGTCTGGGGTTCTTTCTGTACAGTTGAGGCCTCTTGAGTTTTCCCTCATTTATATTGATATAAGAAGTAGAAAATCATTAACTTGCCCAAAGACTCCCACTTCCATTTTCCAGGATGGACATTGGAAGGAGTCAAGAATTCCTCACACTGTTGCTGTTTTAAGGCCCTATCTTGATAAAGGACAATAGATCCCACTCAGTTATCAAAAAACTAAAAATCACCTTCCCCTCTTTTTCTCCTACACTCTCTTCAGCCAGTTCCTAAGTGCAGGGTTTCCACTCTGCATATTTCTCTTGTATCAGGACCACAGCATTGCAACACTGTTATTCTTGGTTCCATTTAATACAATAGACCCAGAAATTTACAGCTTCAAGTCTTTCCTTTCTGTAATTTATTTTCCTGCTGCCTTCAGACTAATCTAAAATGTAAATCTGATGTCACCACTCCTTTGAATGAAATGCTTTAATGGCTTTTCATTGCCTTCAGGATAAAGTCAAAATAACTTTTCACAGTTTACGGACACCTTGAAAATTCATTCCCCTAATTACCTCTTTAACCCCACTGAACTTTTCAGCCTTTGTTCAATCCATTCAGGACTTCTGAAAATTCTCTATAGCATGGATTTATCAATTGTTTACATGTCTTCACCTATATATTCCTCTGTGGCTATGACTTTTTCTTCCTTGATCCCTGGAGAATAGGGGAGGTTAACTGTAAATATATGTTGTATTATTTCAACAAACCTCAGACACATTCAACTTTAGAGGGAAAATTTTGACTCCCAGTTTAAGGACTTTCCATGTTATGTTTTCTCAATCAGGTTGCTTGGGGCTGGTGACAGCATAGTCCACCCTGTCAGAAATGTGTAACCGAAGAGAGCTGTTCATTTACTAGAACTAAGAAGAGAAAAAGAGTGAGGAAGGAGGGTCAGAGCCTTTCCTGGACACACACCCAATCACCTAACTCCCTTTCTCCAGGGCCCACCTCCTAAATGTTACCCTATTTCCCCAGAGCAGGCAAGGGTAAAACCAAGGCCTTTTATCATATCTAAGACCCAAACCAAAACAAATGTCATCTAAATAGACTGAGATAAAATAAAAATATTTATTGTATTCACTTTAACAACAAACAATGATACAAATATTATAAATATGTAGGTGAAAAGTAATGAAGGAATTAAAATACAGTACTAAGAAAATTGAAATAATTTTAAAAGGATAAGAAAGGAGAGCAAAAACACAGGAGATAACTACTTGGTATTAAAATGTCTTCTCTAAATACAACATATCTATTATATTAGATTTAAACAGATTCAATAGCAAGAACTCACCATATGTTACAAAAACAGAGGCTAACTAAATGCTAAAACACAAACATGAAAGGTATGAAAAAATGCTATGAAAACCCTTCAGCTTAAGCAAGCAAGAGCTGGTCTATCAGTCATTCAGAAGGTCACACCACATTTTGCCTGTCTTAGCTGATACCTTGGAAGCTCAAGAAAAATCACATAAACGTGACCTGTGATCCCAGAAAAAAAGGGGAAAGTATTGGTTCAACAAACAAAATCATTGATAAAACAAATAATGGCTATTTCTTGGAGTTAAATTTTAATAAATATTTTCACTTAATCTTTGACCTGTAGAAAAAGTTGGACTTCAGTTGTGTTTCTAGTGAGCTGTGAATAAGTCATAATTATTTAAACATAGGGTAAACTTTATATAAGTCACCAGTTTCTATTTCTTTGCATTTTGCACTAATGGACAATGGTAACATACCTTTTAAGATCTTAATTCTACTTTAGATAGTTCTTTTAGTTTTATTTGGATGATATATGAAGTTTTTCCATAGTTTTGTGAGTTCAAGGATACCTAATCTCCAAACTGAGTTCCAGGCCAGTCAAAGAAACATAAGAGGGACTTTAACTCAAATGATGGAGAAAGAGAGACAGGGGAAACTAATATACCCCACACACAGAGATATAGGCATATGAAGACAAATCAGCTTGACCACTATCAAGCCAACAACAAAAGACTCAGAATGTGTTTTTAGAAAATCAGCTATCCTGCAACCTTTTGTTTTGTTTTGGCTGATAAAGAGAAACATGAAGATTGTTTGTGTTGGGTTTAAACTGTAGGATGCTAAAATAATTAAACAGAAAAAATTAACCCAAAGTAAATTAAAATTCAGAAACACTAATGGTAAGAACTAAGATTACTATGGTAAAATGACATAAAAATGAAAATATCAATATAAGCAATGCATTGCTTCTTAGAAAGTTCAATGAAATTTATAACCTCCTAGCTTATCAAAAAATTAATTTTTCACCAATCAAAATTAACAACATGACTTCTAGGTCTTCTCAACATTAGAGAGATAATGTAACTTTATAACAACCTCTGACAAATATATTTGATATGGAGACAAAATTCCTTGTTTAAAAATTGACTGAAATTGACACAAAAAGGAAAAGAAAACATAAATACTCTAGTATCTACTAAAACCCTGACTTTGCTCTTCAAAACATTAATACAAAGAGAATTCCAGAATATTTGTTTCATTGATAATTTCTTTCAAATATCTCAGAAGAAAAAACATCAACAATCTTAAATAAAGTCTATAAGAAATCATAGATAGGCAAATACTTTCAAATTGCCTTTATGAGACTTTATGTGTTATTCTCATACAAAAGCTATGTAAAAAACTAAAATTAGGGTCTTCTCATTAAGTAAAGAAATCATTAATCAAGTATTAGCAAAAGAAATTCAGGAGAAAATTAAAGTAAAATATGTTTTTAATTATGCAGAAATTTATAACCCATGAGAACTGCTTGATTTAACATTCAAATCCAATTAATATCATTTACCATGTTAAAACACAATGGGAAAAACATCAACTCAACAGGGTTATTTCCATAGATAGAGAAAAGCACTTTTCAAAACTCAATAATTACTTAAAATACAAATTCATGTTAATGAAGAACATCTATAAATGTTCAAAGTAATAAAGACCAGCATAATGATTAAGTGCAAAAAGAAGCAGCAAGCATAAATGACAAATAAAAAGAGGTAATACTGCAGCTATGGATACCAAAACATTTGCCAAAGAAAGTGAAAGTTCTAGATAAACAAAGCGAAAAAACATCTTCACAGATTAGGAAAATCAATGTTACCACCAATTACTCACTAATTCATCTACAGTCAGCACAATTGTATTATTATCTGGTTAGACATTTTTAGCCAGTATCCAGATATATATCCATGTATAAAAAAGACCTACAGGATTCTTTTAAAAGAAAATGAAAATTTTAGTATTTTATATCTTAGTTCAACTCTTAAAAGTTACTAGAAGTAGTAACTACAAATAGTGGTTGTAATGAAAGGATAGACAAGTCCATGGAATGGAATAAACTCTGGAAATACACATGTGCATGTTTTCCAGCTGATTTTAGACAATGCCTCAGGGTCATTCAGAAGGTAAGTGCATTTAAAAAGTCATACTTGGCCTGGACAGTTGTAGGTATCTCCAGATCTGCCCCATGACATACACAAAATAACATAAAAAACTGAATGATAAACCTAAAAATAAATGATCGAAATAAAATGTCTGGAATAACACACAGAGGAAAATCCTCATGGCAGTGGCATAGACACAGATCTCATGTAGAACACAGAGTATAAATCATGAAAGGTGAGAAGTCAAATTAGACTTACTGAGATTCTAAACACCTGTTCTTTAGAGGTTAATAAGAATATTAAAATACAAATCAAAAACATGCAGAAAATAGACCCTCTATATATACATATATGTTGGCTTTACGGACGCTGTAACGATACGCGACACACAATGACTGAAAGTAACGCTAAGTATTTTATGTAGAAAATTACTCACAAGATACCAAACCCCGAGAAGCCCAGCAGATCTCAGCTAGCGACTGGACCAGAAGCCGAACTCCAGGAAAAGAGAGCGAGACTTCCTGTGCGCTGTCTTTTATGCCTTCCCCCGTAACGCCCCTAGCCATGCCCAAAACTGGGCTTGGCTAGTGACGTAGTTCCGCCTACGTATGTATACGTCTTTACGTCCAGCCATATACGTCTTTAGTCCTGCCTAAAGTGGGTGTGGTTAGCGGTGTGGTAAACCGCCCTTTTATTACCTCAACTGTATGCGCCTCTAGTAAGTCACATGTTTAATGGCGGCATAGACTTAGTAAGTCACATGTTTAATGGCGGCATCAGACTTCCTCCTACAATTCCCCTTTTAGTCTAAAAAAGGACAACTAACTTGTATCCATGAACAAAATGTATCAAACTTCTATCTAAACCTAAACTTATCTGAAAGAAACACCCAAATATGAACACCTCCTTCCAATCCCAACTCTAAAATAATTGAAAACTAACACTAACAGGTGTAAACTTATAATATCAATAGTAGGGAAAGGGGGCGTGGAATTCTCAAAACTACTTCCTGCTGAGATGGGACAATGATAATCTCATGGGGACCTGTGAAAAGAAAATGTTAGTATAACAAAATCTAAGTATAAGTAGATCAGACAGTCTCAGTATGGCAGGAGGTGCTTGATTGAAGTTCCTGACTGAGGTTCTAGTGTTGATTGAAGCTCTTATCTTGAAGCTCTGGTCAGATTGTAGAAGATGTGCTATTTCCGTTCCTTGGTCTGGAGTTGTGTCGAGTGATGTAGTTTCAAGCCAGTTTCAGGATAGTGCTTGTCAGGTGGAGTCAATGATGTGGGGCAATTCAGATGCCTCCAGTCGAATCAGGTGAAGTCAAGGAAGTGGATCCTCATTCTCTTTCGGAAGCAGTTGAAGATTGCTGTCAGGAAATCCCTTGTTCTCTGGAAAACTCAAACATTAATGTTAACGAAGAAATATTTTAACTTTCATATGTATGCATACAAAAGAGGTGACAATAGGGAAGATGGAAAACCTGGAGGAAATTAGACTGTTCAGAAAAAGAAATCCATAGATAACAGTCCCTCATTTTATTTCTTCTGTCTTATATCAATGGCTCTTTGATATAATACAGAAATTCTGAATTGTATTTAAATAACATGCTTGGGTTTAGAGTAGGAGAGCCAATCCAACTCCAAAGCCAGCTTCAGTTAAATGAATGGGAACTGAGGTATGTGAAGAAATAAAGATAAAAGGATACCATGAAAAAACAATATAGAGAGATTTAGACTTTGATACCACACAGTGAGATACTGTTTGTTTGATGGTCCTCAGGGTAGCTATTCATTCTTCTACAGGAATCCATATGTCCAGTATTCTTTGCTGAGTTTACCTGTGAATACAAAAACAAAACACTTCTCTTTCCTTTTAGGAGGTCACTTTACCCATGGTGGACTATGAATTCGTAGATGGGCTGTTATCTTCCTCCTCCTGAGATGTTTTCTGTTCTGATCGAATTTTAATTAATTTTGATGGAACCCAAATCTTTTCTTCTCCTGTGGAAACAAAAGCATAACCCCTTCCCCAACGTAACACATATCCTGGTTTCCAGACTGAGGTCATAACATCCTTAAAATACACCGGTTGGTTCAGTTCAGAAGTCTTCTCTGTAGTCCAGTGTCTTTCTGCTGCAGTTTGTCCTTTTTCATCAGCATTAAGAAAATTCAACGTTAGTAAAGCATTGTGTAACCTGTGTCTAGGTGTCTTTGTTTTCCCTGGCTGTTTATGAAGCATCTCTTTTAAGGTTCGGTTAGACCTTTCAATTATTGCTTGTCCTGTGGGATTGTAAGGTATACCAGTTACATGTTTTATATTATAATATTTGAAGAATTGTTCCAATTTACTGGAGACATATGCTGGACCATTGTCAGTTTTTATTGTTTTAGGTATACCCATAACAGCCATTACCTCTAAGAGGTGTGTAATAACAGAGTCAGCTTTTTCAGAGCTGAGGGCAGTAGCCCATTGGAAGCCTGAGTACGTGTCTATAGTATGGTGTACATATTTCAAACTGCCAAATTCTGGGAAGTGAAATACATCCATTTGCAAAAGTTCATTTCTGTGAACACCTTTAGGATTACAACCTGCTGGTAATGGAGTTTGAGTGTACAATGAGCAACTGGGACAATTTCTTACTATTTCTTTGGCTTGTTGCCAGGTGATAGAAAAATCCTTCTTTAAACCTTTGCTGTTAACATGGTGTTTCTTATGAAATTCTGAAGCTTCCAACACATTACCTACTAATAAACGATCAATTTCATCATTGCCTTGTGCCAGAGGACCTGGCAGACCTGTATGGGATCTGATGTGTGTTATATATATAGGATGAGTCCTGTTTCTGATGATTTCCTGCAATTGTAAAAACAATGAGGTTAATTCTGTATTATCAGGAACAAATTCTGCAGTCTCAATGTGCAGGACAACTCTTTCTGCATACTGAGAATCCGTGACTATATTGAGAGGCTCTGTAAAGTCTTTAAGTACCATGAGAATGGCATATAACTCTGCCTTTTGTACAGAGTTGTAAGGGCTTTGAACTACTTTACTTATATTTCCTGATTTATACCCTGCTTTACCTGACTTGTTTGCATCTGTGTAGAAGGTAAGAACTCCAGAAATAGGTGTTTGCCTCACGATACGTGGAAGAATCCAAATTGTTTTCTTTATGAATTTGATTCTCTCTGTTTTGGGATAGTTATTACTAATACTTCCCAAAAAGTCACTGCAAGCTATTTGCCAATACTCATTATCCTTCCATAAGGAGGAAATTTCCTCATTCGTTAACGGTACAATAATTTCAGCTGGGTCTTTCCCAGTCAGTTGACGAAGCCTTAATTTACCTTTGAATATCAAATCAGATATCTTTTCTATATATGTTTTCAATTTTTTATTTTATGTGGCAGAAATACCCATTCTAGAATGATGTCGTCCCTCTGCATTAATATTCCTGAGGGGTATTCTCTAGATGGTAAAATAACCAGAATACAGTCCAGATTTGGATCCACACGATCCACATGTGCTTCTAATATTCTCTTTTCTACCCATTCTAATTCTTTTTCAGCCTCAGCTGATAGTACTCGTGGGCTGTTTAGGTCTTTATCTCCTTTTAAAGCCATTTTCAGGTGTTTTAAATCATGCCCTTCTACACCAATAATCGTCTGTAATTGAGAGATTTCTCCTAATAGTTTTTGAAGATCATTAAGAGTCCGGTAACGATCTCTTCTGATCTGTACTTTCTGTGGTCTAATTTTCTGAGCATCTATTTTATAACCTAAATAGTTAATAGAATCTCCTCTTTGTATTTTTTCTGGGGCAATTTGTAATCCCCAGCGAGGCAAAATTTCCTTTACTGCCTCAAACATCTTTTCCAAAGTATCCTTATTTGAATCAGACAATAATATGTCATCCATATAATGATATATTAACGAATGTGGAAATTTTTTACGAATTATTTCTAGAGGTTTATTCACAAAATATTGACACAAAGTTGGACTGTTTAACATACCTTGAGGTAGTACCTTCCACTGGAATCTCTGTACCGGACGGGAATTATTATAGGTAGGTACTGTGAAGGCAAACTTTTCTCTGTCGTTTTCTTGTAACGGTATGGTGAAGAAACAATCTTTTAAGTCTATAACTATAATTGGCCAATCCTTAGGAATTAGAGAAGGTAACGGCATCCCAGGTTGTAGAGACCCCATAGGCTGAATTACCTTGTTGATGGCTCTAAGATCAGTAACCATTCTCCACTTACCAGACTTCTTCTTGACAACAAAAACAGGCGAATTCCACGCACTAGTTGATTCCTCAATGTGTCCAGCATCTAGCTGTTCCTGAACTAACTTCTCCAAAGCCTCTAACTTCTCAGATGTCATAGGCCATTGACCCACCCAGACGGGTTCATCTGTCAGCCATTTTAATGGTAGAGCTTTTGGTTGCTCTGTAGGTTTGGCACTAGCATCTTGCTTCTGTACAGCCTGTACATTTGGCATCTGTTTTCTGTACTGTCTTACTATATTCTTACTACCACTAAGAGCTTGTCTATAATTCCTAGCTGATACAGGAGGAATTTTAATCTGCGTATTCCATTGCTGGAGTAGATCACGACCCCAGAGGTTTATAGCAATATCTGCAACGTATGGCTTTAACCTTCCTCTCTGTCCTTCTGGCCCAATAAAGTCAATCCATCTAACGCTCTGTTTAACTTCAGATAGGGTTCCAATCCCTAATAATTGAACATTAACCTCTTTTAAAGCCCAGTTTTGTGGCCAGGACTGCTGATTAAGGATAGTGACGTCACTTCCGGTGTCCAGTAATCCGTAAATCACCCTATTATTTACCTTAACCGGAAGTTTGGGTCTATGATATTGTATAGAAGTTTGCCAAAATATATGTTTTGTATCTCCTCCTGATGTAATTGATTCATCCTCTGGAGCTAATGTATTATCCAGTGCCGTATTATTTACAATGGACAGTGGATCTTCTAATTGTCCTGGGAGAGGCTGTCCTCCACTGTCACTGGGAATGACTGGATAATCTTCCTTTTCTAATTGTCCTGGGAGAGGCTGTCCTCCATTGTCACTGGGAATGACCGGATAATCTTCCTTTTCGGGGCTCCATTGAGCCCCGGAAGCCCGTTTCCCTGCTGTAAAGATCTACCTTGTCTGTCTATTGTGGAATAGCATTCATCAGTCCAATGGCGCCCCTTCCCACACCTCCTGCATAGACCAGGAGGCTTAAGCCTTCTGTTTGATGCATTCCTGGTAAAAGCATTATTTCTAGGAATGCGTTGTCTACAGTTCCTACTAAGATGTCCTATTCTACCACAGTTAAAGCATGTTGGATCTTTACGCCTATTTAAATTCTTTGAGATTGCCTTCCCTACCCATGCCTCTATATCATCACAGGTAGGGTATTTGGCATCCTGGTGCCTCCTCAAGCCTGTAGAAATAGCTTCACCTACCCAAGCTCCTGTATCCTGACTTTTACATTCCAGGTTCGCTGTATGCAGGACCCATTCCTCCAATGGCGCTGATCTTATTTTTAATGGCCAAATTACCTGCCTGCATTGAGGATTCGCGTTCTCATACGCCAAAGATTCTATAAGAAGACACCTGGATTCTGGGTTCGCTACCTGTACTTCTACTGCTCTGGATAATCTCTCTAAAAATTCAGTGAACCTTTCCCTTGGGCCCTGTAATACCTTGGTGTAGGGTTGCATTATCTCTCCTGTTTCACAAACCTTATCCAAGGCATTTAAAGCAGCTGTACGGCACAAAGACAACATGTGCTCGTCATATGCAGATTGAACCTGCGTGTCAGCGTAAGGACCCTCCCCAAGAATCTTGTCTTGGGGTACTTCCTGACCGTTCTGTAATTCCTGAATTTCTATTGCTTTTGCTTCTTGCCTCCATAAAGCTCTCCATTGAATTTGGCAAGAATTTTCGAGTACTGCAGAGGCTAATTGGGCCCAGTCTTTTGGGGTTACTTTATTTACAGTAGCCCATGAGGTTAGGAGCTCTCTGACAAAGGGAGAATGAAGACCATACATGACAATGGCCTCCTTAATATTTTTTAGATCCTTCATCTGTATAGGCTCCCAGTGATAAGCAATGGGACCATTTGATTGTTTTTCGTTGCTGGTTTTTCTGATACAGATACTGGAAAAACCATAGGGGAATGCATAGCAACCTTAGGAAATCATTCCGGCATTTGAGAAGCTTTGGGAAACTCCTGTCCTGACCTGTTGCCTGTATTTCTGATTCTGAAGTATCAGATTGAGCGTCTTCTAAATCCTGCAGTCTATTCATCATTGTTTCTCTGAGCTCTTGAAGTTCTTGGGACAAATGATTTTCTAAGGATGTCATGGAATCTTTCATTTTTTTACATTCATCATTTACATGTGATTCCAAATTTCTAATATTCTCATCCTTAGCAAGTACCTCAATAGCATGTAAACTGCCTTCAACAAATGATATTCTATCAGTTAGTTTACCATTGCTCTCAGACATGGAACAATTCTTTTCTGCTAGCATTTCAATTTTATGTTCCAGTCTTTGTAATTTGCTAGTGAAATCATCAAACATGGAACCGTGTTTGTCGTTAAATGTTTCCACATTATGTTCCAATTTTTCAATTCTATCTATGGAACACATTTTTCCTGAAAATAATTCAATTTTGTGTTCCGTCTCTTTAAACCTGTTCGTCAGACCTACATTATCATTTTTAATATCCTGAATATTTTCTACCAACCCTTTCTTACTCTCCTGCAATGAATTTTGCATTTCCTGAATCCTTTGTATTAAGATTTCAAAACTATCCTGCGATGACTGCATGACCTGTATAAGTTTATTCCTATTTTTGAGCCATTTCATTAACAAAATTATATTGATTATGAAGCTAATAATCACCATCATGGGTAGGAAGCACCTTTCAGGTAGGTCCTCAACCCTTTCTAAAATCCCATCCATACAAAAAACAAGAAAATTCTTAACATCCTGCATCATAGTGTTAGCTGTTGACATTGTATAAAGCAGTTACGTTTGTTACCAATGGAGTAATTCAAGCCAAAATCAACAGGCTGCCAGCGAAAGAGCACGTGGCCGGAGTCAGCTGGCCGCCAGTAAAACAGCACGTGGCCGCGAGAGAAACCTTGGAATTCCGCCTAACCTTACCGGCAGGTAGAAGGTGCTGGTTCCTGGCGGCAGGAATCGTGCCTTGCCGAGCGAAGTGGTGAGGAACTTAGCGAAAGGAGAGTCCACGTGTGCCTGGTCAGGCCGAGAGAAGCGCCTGGGTCCCGATTCCAATCCCGCTCCGACACCAAACTGTTGGCTTTACGGACGCTGTAACGATACGCGACACACAATGACTGAAAGTAACGCTAAGTATTTTATGTAGAAAATTACTCACAAGATACCAAACCCCGAGAAGCCCAGCAGATCTCAGCTAGCGACTGGACCGGAAGCCGAACTCCAGGAAAAGAGAGCGAGACTTCCTGTGCGCTGTCTTTTATGCCTTCCCCCGTAACGCCCCTAGCCATGCCCAAAAGTGGGCTTGGCTAGTGACGTAGTTCCGCCTACGTATGTATACGTCTTTACGTCCAGCCGTATACGTCTTTAGTCCTGCCTAAAGTGGGTGTGGTTAGCGGTGTGGTAAACCGCCCTTTTATTACCTCATCTGTATGCGCCTCTAGTAAGTCACATGTTTAATGGCGGCATAGACTTAGTAAGTCACATGTTTAATGGCGGCATCAGACTTCCTCCTACACATATATATATACATAATATTGAAGAACTTGTATCTAGAATATGTAAGTAATTTTTACATCTCAATAATTAAATACATCCCAAATAAAATTGGGTAAAATATTTGAATATAAAATGGATAAATAGCCAAGAAACTCTAGTTATGAGAATGCAAGGAGATATAATTACATATCCATTAGCACAGTAAAAGTATAAGCAAAATACCTGAGCTGTAGATCCCTTGATATGCTACTATTGGGAATACTCAATTGTACAATTATTTGGAGGAAACATTTGCTTATATGACCCATTTTCATATAAAAATTCATAATCACAAATGAGAAAATGTTTTCCTCCAGTTTTATTATGTATTGATTATTTGGTATTTTAGTGTGTGACTGAATGATACTTCATGTCACCTTAGCTCAATCTATCACACATTTCTAGTTTCCCTCTATTAGAGACAAACCAGTAGTATGAAAGCATACACATCCCCACATAAAAACAATTATTTCATAAAGATGCATTTCTAGATGTAGAATATATGAATCAGAAAGGTGGACATGTTATATGTATATCTATTTAAACTCAAAACATATAAGTTAAACTCATTATTGTATTTGAATTTCAGTTTATACTTCTGAAAATAGTGTGTGAACACTCATTTCTTTCTAACCTTGCTAATTCTTGGGTAAAATTAAATTAACCAATTTTCTAAACCTAAAAGCAAAATATGATATCATTATAATTGTATGTAATTTTCATTTCCTTGCTTACCATTGAAATTCATTGTCTTTGCTTGTGTTTATTGACTATTTTCAGATTTATATTCATTGCCTAATTATTTGTTAGCATTTGCCATTATTCCTGATAAACAACATCTGTTCATTTATTACAGCCTTCAACCCATCCCTTCTCATATGAGTTTAAGATATATTTTCTCAAGGTTAGAAGCTGTGTGTGTATTTGTCTGCTAAACAAATATATTGAAATTATCCTTTGATATATACAATTATCCTTTACTTTCTAAAGTTATTCATAAAAATATTTAACATAAAATTAAATTTTATTCCAGGTATTTATGTATATCTCCAGTTACTTGTATTTTTCCTTAGTGCTGTTTGAATATCAACAATAAAAAGTGATTTTCAAGTAGATTTCAAAGTAATTCCTTACTTAGCTTTCATATTTTACATCCATATCACATTTCCTCATTATAATTTCACATATTTTATAGTAGTGTTATCACTTTTAGTTTTAATGGTTCTGAATGGTTTACCATGTGTGTTTATCTTGAAAACATAATTTTATAGTGAAGTACTGACACGATATTTTACAGTGGAGTTATATATTAACATATAACTGAGCTCTGACACTTACATAATTCTAATTTTTCTCCATAGCAGACAAATTAGAAAAATTAGAACTTAAGAAATACATAAAACTAAAAAAATAAATACATAAAACTAATGTCAATTATTAAACTATACTGAAGAATCAAATAAAATTTACTTAAGATGTATATATAACTGGTTCAATTTATCAACTTTAGAATTAATTTTTAAGTTCAAAAATGTTTTTGTAATGTGTCTTTATTGAAAATATGTTTATAAATTTACTTTTTATCTAAATATAGCTTATCTATTTAGTAAGTTGAATTTGGACTCATCAGTAGGATTTAATAGTTGCCATATTAGTTCTGAAAATTGCTTGTCAAGTTTATTCTAAGGAATTTTATTATTCAGTAATGCTGTTGACTAAAATCAGTTTTACACAAGGAAAATAAAACTATTGTGTTATATGCTAATTTTCTTACTGTTTAGGGTATAAAACTTTGTTTTCTTACCATTGCACCCTCCCTATCCTAGATATTGAAGCTAATATCAGAGCAGCATTTTTATTGTACTCACCGAGGTTTCTCAAGCCTGTCATCCCTATAAGAAACACAATGGCAGGGAGATAAGACAGGCAAACATGTCTACCTCAAGCAAATTTCCTCAGTGAAGAACTCTGACAGAGCGCTGCCTTAAAATTAAAAGATATTCTTTATACAGTGTATGTATGTAAAGCAAAAGTTCTCAACATCTTGCAGTAGATGTCAACTGATTTGAATATTGGACCCACGGCCTGTTGTTGAAAGCTCTATTAGTTTCATTTATAGTAGGGTTGATCTCTCAGAGATTCAGGCACTCATCCACACAGAACTAGTGTTCTTTTAGCCACTGACCTGTTTCTTTTCTTTTGAGTTTTAAAAATAAGGTCTTTATGTGAAACATGTGTTGTTTTGCCTTGTCTATGCCAGACACTAAACTTCTATCTATAGTTTTCCAATCCTGAGTTAGTCATGATAACTGTTAGAAGCTCTTAGGGTTACCACCTCCATTATCTCCACTTAATAGCCAAGAACACATAAGTACAGACTTGAAACAAACTGTCCAAGATCATGTAGATAACATGGGAATCCTTGAATATAATCCCAAATCTGGTGCCGCTAAATCCGGTATCTTTGTTTTATAACTTTGTTCTTTAATTATGAGCCATTCCCTGTGTCTGTCCTAACCTGAACTTTTCACCTTCTCTTTCCATATCCATGCAGGCCCATAACCAAGGTGTAGACTAAGAAGTGGAGTCATGCTTCACACGGCCATACCATGCTGGCAGCCATTCCTGGGTCTGGCTGTGGTGTTACTCTTCATGGGATCCACCATCGGCTGTCCTGCTCGCTGCGAGTGCTCTGCCCAGAACAAATCCGTCAGCTGCCACAGAAGACGTTTGATTGCCATCCCAGAAGGCATTCCCATTGAGACCAAAATCTTGGACCTCAGCAAAAATAGGTTAAAGAGCATAAACCCTGAAGAATTCATTTCATATCCTCTCTTGGAGGAGATAGACTTGAGTGACAACATCATCAGCAATGTGGAGCCTGGAGCATTTAACAACCTCTTTAACCTGCGTTCCCTCCGACTGAAAGGCAATCGCCTTAAGTTGGTACCATTGGGAGTATTCACAGGACTGTCCAACCTCACCAAGCTTGACATTAGTGAAAATAAGATTGTCATTTTGCTGGACTACATGTTCCAGGATTTACATAACCTGAAGTCTCTAGAAGTGGGGGACAATGATTTGGTTTATATATCACACAGGGCCTTCAGCGGACTACTTAGCTTGGAGCGGCTCACTCTGGAGAAGTGCAACTTAACAGCAGTGCCAACAGAAGCCCTTTCCCACCTCCGCAGCCTCATCACCCTGCATCTGAAGCATCTTAATATCAACAATATGCCTGTGTATGCCTTTAAAAGATTGTTCCACCTGAAACACCTCGAGATCGACTATTGGCCTTTACTAGATATGATGCCGGCCAATAGCCTCTATGGTCTCAACCTCACAGCCCTTTCCATCACTAACACAAACCTATCCACTGTCCCCTTCCTTGCCTTTAAACACCTGGTGTACCTGACCCACCTTAACCTCTCGTACAATCCCATCAGCACTATTGAAGCAGGCATGTTTTCTGACCTGATTCGCCTACAGGAGCTTCATATAGTGGGAGCCCAACTCCGCACTATTGAGCCTCACTCCTTCCAAGGGCTCCGCTTCCTCCGTGTACTCAATGTGTCTCAGAACCTGCTGGAAACATTGGAAGAGAATGTCTTCTCCTCCCCTAGGGCTTTGGAGGTCCTGAGCATTAACAATAACCCACTAGCCTGCGACTGCCGACTTCTCTGGCTCCTACAGAGACAACCCAACCTACAGTTTGGGGGCCAGCAGCCCATGTGTGCCGGGCCAGACACCATCCGTGAGAGGTCATTTAAGGATTTCCATAGCACTGCTCTTTCTTTTTATTTTACCTGCAAAAAGCCCAAAATCCGAGAAAAGAAGCTACAGCATCTACTAGTAGATGAAGGACAGACAGTTCAGCTGGAGTGCAACGCTGATGGAGACCCACAGCCAGTGATTTCCTGGGTGACACCCCGAAGGCGCTTTATCACCACCAAGTCCAATGGAAGGGCCACTGTGTTGGGTGATGGCACCTTGGAAATCCGTTTTGCCCAGGATCAAGACAGTGGGATGTATGTTTGCATTGCTAGCAACGCTGCCGGGAACGACACCTTCACAGCCTCTCTCACTGTAAAGGGATTCACTTCAGACCGCTTCCTTTATGCAAACAGGACCCCTATGTACATGACCGACTCCAATGACACCATTTCCAATGGCACTAATGCCAATACCTTTTCCCTGGACCTTAAAACAATACTGGTATCTACAGCCATGGGCTGTTTCACATTCCTGGGAGTGGTTTTATTTTGTTTTCTCCTGCTTTTTGTGTGGAGCCGAGGAAAAGGCAAGCACAAAAACAGCATTGACCTTGAGTATGTGCCCCGGAAAAACAATGGTGCTGTTGTGGAAGGGGAGGTGGCTGGACCCAGGAGGTTCAACATGAAAATGATATAAGGGCCCACCGCACACACTGCTGTCTCTGTGTTGCTGTTGATAATGAGGGAGACGTCTGACATAGTGAATCCCAAGGTTATCAGGCAGCTTCATGCAGCTGTCCCTGTATCAAAGCAGGGTTCATGGAAGCAGGAAGACTTCTGATGGAGACTGGCCCATTAGAGGCAGGCAGGCATGTGTCAGAGCCCTTCACACAGTGGGATACTAATTGTTTGCATTGCAAATATTGGCATTGTGGGGACCTCAGTATTGAACCTGAACCTTTGGCTCATGCTGATGGACAACAATTCAACATTTTCTACCACTGCAAAAACAAAAGGAAAAATAAAAAGAACAACCTACAGTGTAGGCTTTACATATTAAAAAGACACATTTGTCTAAAACATACTCTACAGTAAAATTTGTATTTATTATTATCATTTGTTAAAACCTTGCATCATACAATACTGTTGGTTCAGCACCAAAAAGAGATCACTATATTCTTTTTTTTGAAACATATATGCTGTATATGTTTTAAAGCAATATGAATGAGAGGTTGTGCTTTTAGTCACTCACCAGTATAGCTCCAAGTGTGATTTCACCTTCCTTTTGTCCACCAATAAACCTGAGATTAGATCCCTGGAGTAACAGGCAGAGATGTGTTGAGATGTGTATGTCTGATGTAGGATGCCAAGAAACAGAACCCAAGTCAAAACTGCTCAACTCTGTTAACTTCTGTTACTATAAATAAAGGCATGTGCCTAGTTTTGATACAGAATGGAATATTTTTTATATGTACACTACCAACCTGGACCAGTTTACTGTAACAGAAGTCTCTGGGTTTCTCCAGAAAGTGGCATATTGTTAGCTGTACCTGTAAAATGCAAGGTAGGTGTCATTCATAAAAGTAATCCATTTAGCTAGGCCTTAGTTTTACTTTTCACCAGTCACTGCTCATGGGTTAATGACAAATGGAGAAAGGAGTAATGATTATATATAATTATTTGGCATCAGTAGCTGATATCAATAATTCTGAGGTCCAAAAGCTCTCTGGATAAGGAATTTTCAGAAGTCAGTAAGAATCAGGGTGACTCAAGCACATCATGACAGTGATGCAACCAATGATCTTTTTCAAATGTGACAGCTGCCTGGAAGATGGCTACAAGTCAAGGGGAACACACAGCACATGCCATTCCCAATTTCTCAATTCGATTTGTCATACTGTGTATGACCACAATTAGGCAACTTCAGTGTGGTTCCCTGATTCCCAATTAAGACTTTTAGTTTCATATTGTAAACTACGTGGCATAGATAAGAGGTATCGGTCTTGTGCAAAGCAGTGAGAGAAAAACCAGTGTTGATTTAAAAAACAAGTTTTTGTTCCTTCACTGAGGAAAAGCTAAGCTTTACCATTCTACAAATTCATAATGTTGTGTTGATTCTTTCACTTTATTGACCTGAGCATATTTGCCCAACTCAGTTAGTGTCAATGTTACCTCTCCAAATATATATATATATATATATATATATATATATATTATTATTATTATCAGTGACCTGGTTGAAGAAAGCATAATTCCACTTGGCTGAGTACTAGATAACTATCAAACATATATTCATATGCCCTGAAAAAGTATTGGATACAGATTGTATTCCTGAAATGATATGTATTTAATCAGAATACACAAAGTTTCTACAGATTATGGGATTTCCTTCTTTAGTGCTGTGTTTAGTACTTAGTTTAGTCAGAACTATTAAATTGGCCTCAATTTCTAAAAGGTTCATAGATTGCTTTGCAAACTGGGTGGGCAATACATATAAATCGATTTCTCCTTACCTGGGGTAGGATCTGAGATTATTATTCTTTTAGAGATTGAATAATCACCTGTTTGAGTTTACATTTCATTTAGCAATCCTGATGATTATAACAAATATTTTAGAAATTCATTTTCCATTTATGGACTTATATCTAACAATTTGTGTCAACTTATGCTAAATTCTACCAAAATTTCAACTCCAAAAAGATTAAATGATATGTTCTTACAGTTAAAATGGAAAAATAGTCTTCTAAAAGAGAATCTACTTCCTTTTAATTTTGAAACACCTTAAAGAGTGTGTACTTGGAAAATTGTGTGTACGTGTGTGTGTGTGTGTGTGAGAGAGAGAGATAGACAGAGAGAGACAGAGAGAGAGACAGATAGACAGAGAGACAGAGAGAGAGAGAAGCAAATGATAAAAGAGATTTTTGTTATTCTTTTTTGTCAAAACTAAGGAAAGTGAAATTGGATTCAAGTTAATCGATAAAATATTTACTTCAAAGATTTATATGTTATTCTATCAAGTAAAGACAGATTAAATTCTCTGGGTGCTTTATTCTTTGATCCATAAAATAGTTAAGATATTACTAAACAACCTTCAAAACTGAAGAGCCACTAACTAATAACTTGCACAGATGGTACATTCCATAGCCACTACTACAAGTTCAAAAAGATCTAGATAAGTGTAATAAAAACTCTCTAATGTTCTGTGTTTGCTATATTTCACCTTGGAATTTCTCCAACGGGTTTTGAACATGAAGTACCACTTTTCCTTCTTAATTGTTAGCATCTTCAAAAATTGGAGTTCCATGGAACCCCCAAATGGTCAACTTTAGAGTCATACCACACTGAAATGCTCTTAGACCGATACTTTTAGTAAGAGTATAGTTATTGTTAGAATAACTGTTCAGACCATGCTAGCATATTTACCAGACCTTCTAAGGGAATTGGCAACTTCTTGCATAAATCAATATGCTAAAGTCTTATAAAAACTAAATGGACATCTAATTTTCCATTTTCTAACGATTAATGCAAAGCATTGTTATCTGCAAAGCTCTGGCATTCCATTGACCATAGCACTGGGCCTTTCATGTACAGCTTTACAAAATGGTTGTGTGAGTTTTTCTTTATGGTCATTTCTCTGTTAGATCAAACAAGATCATCATAAAGAATAACTGCTCAGACCAGTATTCTGGCTCACTCATCCCTTCAGACAATTCCATCGCTGAGTTCCTGCTTTAATGTATCCTATGATGAATCACAACTATTTGGCCCAACATTTTATTCTAAGTTGATCAGTAGCCTGTATGTTCTTAAGAATTTTCAAAGAAGCACTTGTTCTTTCTAGCACTAAATACAAGAAAATCCCCTGACCAAAGTCCTAATACTCTAAGTAGAGTATTAGAGTATTAGGACCCAAATGTTGGTAAACAAATTACTACACTAAGATAACTCACCTAAACACCCAAACAATATGGGTTTGCTGTGTTGGTAATCAGTTTCTACTTTACAGAAATCCTTGTATCATTTTCTTTTCCAGGCCCTTTTCATGTCCTTAGCATTTGTAATCATGTGCTTTTCAAGTATTTTCAAGTTCTAAAAATACAGTCCAGAAATTTTGTTAAGCCTCAAATCATCATAAGGACATTTGCTAAAACTCTGGGTTTGTTCAGCTTTCTCAGAAATTCTGCTTATCAACAACAGCTCTCTTACAGTACAGATGTATTCAGAATTTGTTCTTTTCTCACTGTTCTGTCAGAGAATCTGTTTTCAGTTCACACAGGAATCTAAAGTCACAATTGTCTGTGACTCTTAAAAAAAAGGATTATTTAACTCTCATCTCCACTGAAGCCTGACTTATGTCACTTTCCATCCCTCCCATTGGAACAGATACATTTCTGGATTAGAGGCACAAAAGAGAGGGTGTGATCCTAGAGAAGTAAAATTGAGGAGAGCTCCATGTAAATTAACTTTTACTTACAGGGTCTTCCTTCATCCCTCTGTCAAAGCATTTCTTTTATCTTCAGGGGCTGTGCACAGAACTGTGAAACAACACAGAATGTGTCTTGAGGCTCTGCAGAAAAGAAAAAAATAGATCATTTTCAACTGAGAAGACTCAGACCTGACAAAAAAGACATCAAGAAATTTGAAGAAAGGCTGGAGGGAGACACAGGGATCTATTTAAATTCTATTTCCTTTATTGCTCATTTTTATAGTCCTCTCCCAACTGAAGAAGAATTGGTGATAGTGTTTCTTTTTAAACTTCCATTGCTTCTGCCTGTATCTCCTTCTCTGAGTCCTTGCTGTCTGTAGTTTGTATAGGGTTCCAAAAGGATTCTGTGGGGGTATGGACCAATTTAAAAACCAAACCAAAACAACAACAAAAAAGCTTCGGTACCAAAGGCATTCATTCTATTTGGTAGATAGGGTAAAGATGTATCAATTACTGAAATGAACATTTCCTGGTAGAATAATATACTATATACCCAAAGTTATTTCCATTGAGTTCTCTACTCAACCCCATTGGTCTAATATCTTTAATATTTTATGATGAATTTTTTGGAGTTATTCTGCCTTTATAGGAAAGATTAGGAAATAAAATGCCATTTGACATCTGCTTTTCAATTATTTAATTTGCCCAAGTGGCAAAAGGTGATTCTGGGTACATGAAAAACAATTGATTTCAGTCTTTCTCCCTTTCTACCTTCAAAAGCCATTCCCATGTTAGACTCCTCACATGTGAGCCAGCAAAACTGTGATTAATGGGGAAAGAAGTCCCCCCCCATCACAGGCCAAGCACGAGAGTGATGAGTGCTTATTTTCTGTGGTCTTGACTAAGCTGCAGCCTGGGGCCTAAGTCTATGCCTACAAGGTTAGCTAAGAAATAATGCCATAAGTACAGATTTTCTAATATAAAATTTGCTTGTCTATTTAAAGAACAATAAATGTAGCTGTGCATTTCCTTTAGGGTGGGCAGGGGACTGGAACTCCTCATCTGCAATCAGCTTTCCCACAGATGGCCATAATGCAGCTCTGGTGACAGAAACAACCAAAACAACCAAACACATGCTTAAGATGTGTGCAAAAAGGCTCAAAGCACAAGGTGAATGGATGCTTCTCATTCCAATTATAGGAATCTGAACAAGAGAATTTCACATGCATTCCAGACTGCCATCCTTCAGTTTGCCTCTATTCTCCTTCTTCCCTCACCCCATGCTTCCTGCAAGACATCCTGAATAGAAAGGAGGAAACAGCAGAGTATGCAGAAGATTCCCTAGTGTCTTGGAGTAGGTAGATCTCACGGCCCCCTGGATCAGTACTGCAAGCTTCAGCCAGTATTAAGTCCTGTGCATACTGTATTTTACCCTGTGCACATCTCATTATTGGCAAGATTCAATTTTTAAATTAGTCACAGTAGGAGCTTAACAGCACTAATAATAAGCTAGAACAACAAATACACTTTAATTTCCAGTTGGAAATTGGCCACTGGTAGAAACCCACAGGCAAAGGAAAGCCTAGGCAATCCCCTATCTTCCTGCCTTCTTTGCAGATGCCACAATTGAAATGATCGTTCCTTCTCTGCTTGCTTGCCTGTTCCTCACTGCCACTTATAAGCAGCTGTCATGCCTCATCAATGAAGGCTCTCTCCAGAGAGAAGTCTTCTTTCATTAGAGCTCAGAAACCCTTGTGTAATTCTTAAACTGGAAATTGCCTCAGAAGAAAAAAAAGGGAAGGAACAGGAAGCCTCCAGTCTTTCTCATACAACACTTTAGAAGTTAAGACTTCTCATTCACATATTCACAATCTGACAGCAATCTAGAGGTTGAATTGTTCTTTTTTTTCTCCCTCTCTCTCCTAGAAGCAGGTGGGCTGATATAAAACCAAATTTAAACAGAAAGCTTTATTTATAGCCTTAGCAGAAAGAAACGAGCTGGTATAATCAAAAGAACACAACATTTTTAAGGCTCTACCTGTAATATACTAAAAAGCTTTAGAAAAAGAACAAAACTATGACTGTGTTCTTTAAATTGGTTAGCTACATTTTAATACCAATACCATTCAAAATGTAACTGTGCATGCTGTAAATGGATCTAAGAATTTTGTTCCTGATCTAGAAGGGCCAAAAGGAGCAGACATTGGCTGCACGTTAGTTTCCTTCATTGTGTTGCACACCTCCCATTCTAAATTGCTTTAACACCCTTATTCCACTGAAAAATAATTGACAGAATCTACAAGCTGTATGATCAAGAAATAATAATGAAATGGAATATTTAACACAGACTTGTGAATTTTTTCCTATTCCTTACAGCAGTATATCCACCCACACACTCACCTGTGTACATATCCAGGTGATAAGACAAGTGAAACTGACTTTTGAACAAAATACACTGTGTTGTGAATATTTGAAAGGAAACACCCTCTTTTCTTCTCTGGCTATAAAATCAGGTACTCTGTGCCTACCTGAGCCATCTAGTACACAATATATTTGTCTTTACATGTTGTATCCATAGAGTATGGAAAGCCCCACATTATAATCAATAGCAAAGCTGTTGATTATATATACATGTATAAATGTTTGGGGTTGGTGGCTTGTTTTTTTTAAGTATGTAAAATGTAATTGTTTTAAAAGTTGGTACACTTGAACAGGAAAGAGAAATATGAAACAAATTTTATGTCTGTACTTTCCTTTAGTGTTCTTTTTTATCAAAATCCCAATAATGACTGCACCATTTGGATGTTACTAACCAGAAGCCTAGCAAAATTTTCCTTCAGATGCCTGAAAGCCTGTTTTTATTCTTAAAGGAAATTAGTGCTAAAGACAAAGGATCTTGATTTAGATTTATGTCTTGTTGTCTGTTACAACTGGGTGATTATCATGGGCATGTGGGGTTTTCTTTACATGTATAAACAAGTCAAGTTATCAACATGAAATGTTAGAAAAACATGTTCTTTCCTGATTTAAAAAAGGGCTTAAGCATCTAATATATCAGTTAAATATATTGTGGTATTATTTTTAAAATGAGATGTATAATTTTTAAAAGATCAACTTGACTCATATGGGAAATATCTTATTATTGGGAAAGGTCGCTTATAGGAGCTTCACAAGCAACGTAAGGCTGTTGGAAACACTAGCACCAGACAGATAGAGGACTGTGTTCAACTATGAAGGAAGACGCAGCTCCGATTGAATCCAATTCTGGTGATGGAATGAGTGGAGACCATAGAGAGGTCAGGCTGTCAGGTTTTCTAATCTTAAATATTACTAAGGGGTAATGGATCGACCTGATAGACAATGAAATTTATATATGATCAGCCATACTGTAAAGATATTCTACTTTAGTAAAGATAAGTCCTGCACTGCTTATAAAACTGTCAGAATCATTTGACCTTTAAGCATTCACCAAGCCATACATACAACAGCATCACGTTTTTCCTAAGCCTTTGCTCAGCAGGAGTTTCATGATCTAAGACCTAGTGTAAAGTTAGAATGCAGAAAGTAATGAAGATGACTCTGGTCTTTAAGAACATTGCTAATGGGAAAAAGAGAAGTTTGTCTGATGTTGAAGAAAGAATGAGTTGCAAATTCTTCCTGCGCAATCTGACTGACAAAAGTAAGTCCTTCTGTTGTGTACCTCAGGGTTAGGGTTAGGGCGATAAGCTCAGGCAGCTGTCATGCTATGGCATCGTGTTTACACTATATAGCTCATTTTATGACTTAACCCTGTATAGCTCACTTTATGACTTCTAGTAAAGGGGGTAGAGGAAGAAACGGAAGCAAAATCTCAGGAATGGTGCCTGAATATCATATTGATGAAAGACAAAATGCTTGGGTTCAATGACAGGTCACTACAAATACAAAAATTCTGTCATGGCTACTGGAAAAAGACCAAAAAAAAAAAAAACGTAGTTCTTGCCATGGTATTTCTTTGTCCTTGAAGAATATTTCCCAAGACTGCCAGAGTTGGTCAGACAGCAGTCACAGCTATCAGAGTTCATTTTGTAAAATGAAAATAAAGACCTGTTTTCCCACAGCATGGTTTAGGATATACTACACACCTCTCTATCAGCACCACAAACTGGCTTGTTCAGGGAACACCATCAGGTATATGATGGACCCACGACTTCAGAGGTTGCTCTTAGGCATTGAGAAAGATAAGATGCCATGAAACCAAGTTATTAAATGCACTTCAAGCAGACTTTGAATGCAGCTACCTGGCTTCTAACCCATACTTATGAAGACTCTGTACTATGTCATGAACTAGAAGTTCATCATATGTTTGTGATTCTATTTTCATTGTTTCTACTTTCTCATTCTCAATCATGAGCATGCTGCTCCAACTGTTTCCGTTACTTCTGTGTCATGATACAGTTAAAATAAAAATTATGAGTTCCTACCTATTTCCTTTAAGGTAGATAAGACTATCACACAGCCCTATATTCTTTTCTTAATTGTTCATTGTCAGACACAAAACAAAAAGCATGAAGATAAGTTTGTAACAAAGTCAAGTTAAGGAAACAATAGTGAACCTAAGAGCAAATTCACCAAACATTTCTACTACTGAGAAAATCTGAAAGCAGTAGCTTCGAGGGCTTGTCACTAGGTGCCTTTCATCAATTCTTATAAATAACTCAATACAAAACTATAAACCTTTGCCAAAACCCTTGGATTGGTTAAAAAAAAAAGTTCCTTATTACAACTATACAGCCCTTGTTTAATTCCATAATACTCTGAAATGAGTAAATCAGAACATATCAATAAATTTCTATAAGTGTAACATGAATTTTAATATCAGTTAACACACACACACACACACAGACACACGCACACAAATATTACTGTCATTTCACCAAAAAATAAGGAAAAAGAAATGGTAAATACGAGGTTATGACCTACCTGAAGCTTGTCATTATCCTATTTGGGCACCAATAAAGAAAATTAAGTTGAGAGTCATTCAGAAGTTACAGTGTGAAATTTTAACCACATGCCACAAGATAGGGCATGTGTGACGGAAAGACCCTTACATGAGATTGCAAAATAGGTATTTATTGTCACATTAGGAGACAAATCTATTTTGCAGATACTACTACCCCAAGGCAGAAGTAACATTTATGTGAACTTTTTCTAACTGCAGCCACACTGAGCATATTATTCCTTAGCACAAGATAAGGAGATGCTGGCAATGAAACAAGAAGGCAGTTCACTATTTCTAATCTGCTCCTTTAGCCGTGGGCTATTAGCCGCGTGTACAAAAGACAAATAGTTCACATCTGTTTTACACATACATAGGGCCCATGAAAATTAAATACTTCTTTAAACACATACGTGGAGGGGAAATGGAGGAGATGGAGAAGTAGAGAGAAAAAGAGAGGGGAGAGAGAGGATACACTGTGGCAAATTTCCTTAAGCCTCGCACTGCATCAGTTCAAGCATCCTACTGGGAATTAACTCACTGACCATAGAACAAACATGTAATGCAAAGAGATTACTGGTCAGCTCTACCACATTTGATTTATGTAAGCTCTTTCATTTTAGCAACACCTGGAGAACTCAGTTGCCTGTGCTTCAGTGGCCTCAAGAGTCCTCCCTGGCACTGATACAAGAAGTTGCTGGTATTATTCAGGACTAGATTCAGTACAAAGCACATTGTGCCCAGAGTCCTCTGAAATGAATACATGGGTTCACAGAAATGGAAAATAACTGGAAACTGTCTCTTGGCTGGTAAGGAGAGATAACAGTAGTTCACTGTTTCGTTCAGTGTCTTCTCCAAACAGCCCTTGTTGTAAACTGGGAGATGCAAACCTTTTAACAAATGTTAGTGAGTAAGCAGGTGTAGGAGAGTCCAACTATGGAAGAAATATCAATGGTGTTTGTGAATGCTAAACTGCTTTTAACAGCAACCTTCATGGTTTGGGTTCCAAACCATAAGTAGACACATTCTGTATTAAAAAACCATTGTAAGTGTTTTTATATTGATTTATTTTCAAACACTGCCAATATTATCTCAAATTACCACAGAAAATTCAGGAACTTGCTTAATTTCTTTTCATCTTTGATTAGAAATTACCAATCGGATTTATCCAGCTTCTGTTTTAAGAATAGAGAAAATTTAATTTAGCACTGTCCAACAGAATTTCCTCACTTATGTAGTGTCTACTGAGTATCCATAATCAAAGTAACTTAGCTAAACATTAGTGAATAAAGTCATCATCAAATCATGCTTCCGAACTGCTCACACCTGTTGGTCATCCCAGCACCCAAGCTATACGGTTTGTAGATTGGCCTTAGTGTCCACCTGACCAGGCATGAGTCTGGCAATAAGCGCTGACCTGTTTTATTGATCCACTCTCAGGGAGTCAGAATAGTTAAGTATTTAACAGATATGGGTCTAGAGTGAGAGTCCCCAAACCTCTGGCCCTAGATTCACTTTTCTTTGTGGGCAAGATACTGAACATCTTCGCATCCCCGTCCTATATGAGTCTACCACTACCTACCTCACAAGGGTGCTGTGAGGCAACTGTGAACAGCACGCAGGATGCTGTGTACAACTATAAACCTGCTACAAAGGTGCTAAAGGATTTAGACTGGAACAGATCAGTGAGTATCCCCTCCACCACCCCCTGGGAGTGGCTATCCCTCTGGCCTATGTCTGTGGCTTAGTTTATAGTTAACATCACTGACTTCTGCAAAAAAAAAATCATTTAATAATTCCTCATCTCTCCTTGAGAGATACTGGCTTATAAATTGTGTTAATTTTAAACAAGGAAAACAGAAGTGATTCACTCCCAGGTGCTGGGGATGGAAAAGCAGATACTGGGTTCAACATGAAATGGGAGTTTGAATAGGTATCTTCAAGGGGAAGAGTTTTATTGAAGAAAATTTTGCCTTGGGCTTTTTGTTGTTTTCAGTCTGACTCCCCAGCTCTATGTTTTGACACACACCCCCTTTCCCTCTAATGGAAAAGAAGCTAAATTCTCATTTTGTGATGATTCTTTGCAGTCTGTGTGATCAAAGGACAAACTCTTTTCAACAATTGCTATAATTATGTTCTTAGAGGATCACATTTTAATTACCACATTGTCGAGCTAAGCCCTATTGTCTTGGTGTCCTTCAGAATTGTCAGTTGCTTTAAAATATAGGGGTGGGAGGGGGGATCTGATAAGTACATTGTTGTTATTTATTTATTTATTTATTTATATGTTTGAATTGTCTTATCAGAAAACAAAGTTATGAATTTCATCTGTTGAAACAAAAATAAAATACTTTCCTAAAAATGTATTTGGATTTGTTTTTTAATATTTTCGAATATTTCTTTTAGAGTTTCATTAGTATTATTTTATTATTTGCCATTGGTTATAATAACTTCACCTTCCACAACCATTCATGTTACATAGTCCTTTGTTATATAAACTTGGGAAGCAATAGAACATAACTGTTCAAGACTTAGTACTGAGGAAAGGCTTTGTATTCAATGCTAAATATGACATTGTGTTCGACAGACTGGTATAAAGAAATATGCCTTTCAAACTATGTGGTGATTTTGTCTATCCACCCCCACTGTCAATGGAAAATGTCACCAAAAGTGATAGGAAATTACCAAGGAGTGCTATTCCTATTAGTTAGAAAAGAAATTAGTTTAAAAAATGTTACTAAAAAATACTAAGCTTAACTTTTAAAAAAATCTGGGTGTATAGAGATGGCCCACAGTCCAGTGATTATTGTAAATATACCAGGTTCAATCCCCAGTTCCCATCTTAATGTGATCTTTGCAATCTGAGCACTAAAGAGACAGAGACACAAAAGGATCCCTGGGGTCTGCTGGCCAGCAAATCTACCCTCTTTCTAAAACTGAAGCAGAGATGGATTGAGGAAGAGACACCAACATCAGTCTCTTGTTTCCATGTGCATACATGTGCACACACGCACACACAGGAACATAAATACACATAGCTGAAAAGCTCTGTGGCTAGAGTCTGCCATAATAGTTTAATGTAACTTAAAACAACAAATTGCAAAAAAAGAAACTCGAACACCTGTAACATAATTGTAATCATATTCGGTTCTGTCTGCCCTAACAAAATAAGACAAACTGGTGGCTTCCACAACAGTAATTTTTTTTTACATTGTGAGAAACTGGTAAATCCAAGATCAGGTGCCAGTACAGTCAATATCTGGGAAGGACTATCCCCATAGGTTGCACATAGCTGCCTTCTCTATGCTTACATTGTCTTTTATCATCGAATGTACAGATAAGTACACACCTGAACACAGGGGTGGGCAAAGAGACACAGAGGCACAGAAAATATCTGATAGCACCACTGTCAGGTTTGGACCCTTGTTGTACTGATTATCTTTCTTGACCCTATTATAAAATACCCAGCAGACAATGTAAAAGGAGCAAGGATTTATCATGGTTTCAGAAGACTCAGGCCATCATGGTTTGGAAGATGCAATGCAGCTATTCGTATCACAATAAGCCAGGAAACAGAGAACAGATAATGCTAGAATCTTGCTGGCTTTTTCCTTTTTCTGTTCTTATTCCTCCTAAGCCTCCCTTTCATGGCATGATTCCACCAACATTCTGACTCTTACCTCTCAGTTAATCTTCTCTGGAAATGCTTTCAGAGAGTTATCCAGAAGGGTCTTCAATAGCCTAAGTAATTCTTAGTCCACTTGTTGGCAATGAACATTAACTACCACACTATTCATACAACCTCATTTAACCCTAATGAACTTCTTACAACCCTATTTCCAAATATAGTCAAATTGTGGGTGGGGCTGGCATCATATAGATGGGGATAGAAGAATTTCGTCCACAGCAGCTGCTATCATACATTTATAACATTGTAATATTGTCTTTATTTGACATAAGATGAGAAACGGCATAAGTGTTAGGAAGACAAATTAGAAAAGACAATCTATACAAGAAAAGAAAGGGCTTTCAACACTAGTAAATATTCCTCTTTATTTTACTTATTTGCTATTTCCGTGTCTCAGCAATTTTCTCCACTCACTGTATGTCTCTTCACAGCAATAGTACAGTGACTAAGACAGAAGTCCACTCTACTGTTGCTGTGAAGAAACACTATGATTTTCACTACAATAAGGTCCTTAAAGAGCTGCACCTTCTCATTTCTCACAGTACACCCCCTGAGCCATGGTAACATTTCCCTTAAATTCTAACTACTTGAGTGTCTTTTCTTATCACATAGCATTCCTTAACTTCTTTCTGAAAGAAATTCCTCTGCCAGTTCTGCCAGATTTATCAAGCTCCCCTTTGACTATGCCTCCCTCAATTGGCTAAAGAAAGCTTTGTACAAGGGAAAGCATATGCTATCTTCCATATCCTAAATCAAGGTTTGTTCTAAATCCTGATCAACTTGATCATTTCAGTAGGCAGATGGACATATCCATGGGTGCAAGGGACAGGCTATTTGCTTATGTATTTGTGTCTAGAAATGTCAACCAATGCGTTCATGTGTAAACCCTATTTTACTAGCACCACACACACAGAATTTCCTAGTCAGTTGAGATTATTTGTTAGTCGTCAGAGTCCTCATGATTGACATGTCAAGACCTGAACTGTCTGCATCAAAGACACAATGACCTAAAGGAAAGGTCATCCATGGTACATAAAACTCTCCATCAGTACCAGCTGTTTTGCAGACAGTGGGAAAATGGACTAGCCTCAAGGTAATAAGGCAGAGTATGTCAAATGTACTCATACATAGTTAGGTTCCCAGGGAACCTGATCTAGACTTTTTCTCACATGTCACAATAAAGGATTCATAAATTTAGTCAGGCAGAAAACTTTAATTTTTCAAAGATTATATTTGTAAATACTAAGCTAGACTCCTGAGATGAAACAAACTGCCCCATGCTTTGTGAACATTGAAAGAGTTAAAGACACTTGAGTATGGTAATTTTTGTGACTGGAACTTGAATTTCTGAACATCACCATTCTACTCTTACACATTTGACCACTAGCCAGCTCTTCAAACATTCTTTCAAAGGTACATTAGAAAAGACACAATCCTCCAGCAAGAATAAAAATCCATTGTACTTTTTCTAATTGTAGTAGTAATATCTGCTTGCTCAACTTAGAAAATACACAGAGGCCGAGAAAGGATCTTTTTTACTCCTGTCTTTCAAAGGCAATCAGTTATTATTAGAGGACAATGCCTATTGACCCTTTCAAGATAAAGAGGTAGGTTATGCAATGGAGAAGTAGCATGTCTCCCCATCCCTTTACGACTGTTATAAAATTCTGCTCTTTAATCCCCCTTTTCTCTATGATGAAACACTCCTGAGACTTACATGGAATACCAACAAAATAAATTTTGTTCTCTACACAGAAATAGCCTGCCTAGTATCTCAGAAAAGGATCTTATGAAAATCCATAGTGGTCACTGCAAGAGTTGTATCCTGAAATAAACATTCATTGGGAAAAAAAAATGATATTCTTACTCAACCAGTCTACGAGGCTATCTTTGAAATTTATACACCCAAATTTGAGGCAGTAATAGCTACCAGTCTTTACATGTTCAAAGGCAGGTTAGTTAATCCCTCACCAGCCTCAGAACCTCCATTTGTTTTCTTATTGTTATAGTATCTTCACCAGCAACTATACATTTCCAAATCCCCTTGCCTTACCACTTGGCTATTCTACTCCTAACTCTTGTTTCCTAAGTGGGATAAACACTTATAATCATTGCACATAGTAGCTTCTTGATCTTCATACTTCGTCTTCCAGCCCTACTTTTTCTATTAGTTGAGCTTCATTTTTTTGTGCTTTTCCCTGACAACAGTCAAGACACACATTATTTCTCTTAATATTCTTTGCAATAACTCCCTCCAAGTAAACTTACTATTAATATTGTTCTAACACAGGATGCTTTGAAACTACAATTATAATTTAATACTAATTAGCAACCATATGATGGTATAGTATAGTCTTTGGCTGCCTGGTTGGGAAAAAAAGCCTACCAACTGACTGAAATAGTAAAGACACATTCCCCCCACCAAAATTATCATCTTATAATTGATACCACAATAGGTACTCCTTACCACTTTAAAAATTCTTCTACCCTTGGAATAAGCCCCCTTTATTAGATAGCTCAGCAGGTTGGTTATGTACCTCAACTAGTAGAAAACAGTCTGTTTCTCTCCCAGTGTTTCTTTCCTGATGGGAACACTGTTTGACTAGAACTAAAGTAAAAGAAGTGAACTGAATTATAGCTGCCCTTGAGAAAACTGCCTGGGCTGTTGACAGAAAAGCATTTCTGTCTTCTCTTTAGAACTCCAGCTTCTGTTGGAAGGGGCGATTCTTGGAGAAAAGTGGAGAAATGATCACATTAGCCCAATTAGGATACACTGGGTTCTGAGTAACACTGAGAATTTCTGTTACTTGGAAAGGAAAAATAAATGCTATTTGCTCTTATCAGAGGTTAGTATTGCAAATGAAAGAGGGTGACAACTGTAGCCTATGACATGCAGGTCCCAATCTAGCAGGACAGAAAAGTTCATCAACAACACATAGATCTTGTTTGGTACTGAATAATGCAGTTTGAGCACGCTGCTGGAAATCACCTCATTCAGAGAAAGATAAGCAGAAAGGCGCAGAGTAATTTTGACACAGAAAACTTAATGTATTATTGAAGGTTCTAATTAAATGCCCACATATTGTTAAACAGAGCCAAGACTGGCTGTCCTTGCAAGCTCTGGCACTCTTTATAAGGCAGCAAGTCTCATTTATGTTCCCTCTCATCACTGTTAGTTTGCCACGGCCTGCTTCCATTTGTCAGATTTATTAGATACATAGCACCCTTCCCAAATTCCTTAGAGTTTCACACATCCCTATATTGGATATGGGGAAATCTAGACAAGTGGATTTCATTTCAGGTAAGTATAGGAAAAAATGCACAGATGTCTGGCCTCCTTGAAAATCTCTCATTCAAATGCTCTGCACATACTAGATGTTCAGCAAGTACATCACCCAAACAGACGGCGACAATGAATCATAGTCATAATGAGCCCTAGATGCTTCTCTGTATGAAGGAAATCAGTATACTGTGTTGTGAAGCTTGCTGCTGCATATTTTTGATTTCACAAATTATGTATCTATTATAGAACCATTATAAAAATTCATGACAAAACAAAAAACCCTAGAATTTCTAGTGATTTGTACATGAAGAAACAAGTATTGTTAACACTTAGATGCTTAAACTGACTTAAACATGGCCCGTTATTTCTAGACACACACATATTTTACTAAATACACTTTGTTTTATATATCTTTTTCCTTAAGCATTTTATTATCATTTCTGTAAACATCTACACAGAATTCTGCTGCTTATTTTAACTACAAAATAGCTAAGTAAAAATTGATTTTTAGATGCTTAGATTGTTAATATTCTTTACAGTAAATGACTGTATACTAGAAAATTTTGAAGCTAAATCTTGATCTATGCTTAGAATTATTTCCTTAAGAAGTTACTTAAGAATTCCTGTGTCAACATTCGTAAAATACTAAATAGTAATGAATTAACCTAGTAGTATGCAAATTAACCATTATACAATTTAATCAGTAGGTTCTAAAGGTGCTTTTTTCTTCAGTCCTACAGAGCGACTCTTGATTCTAACTTTAAAGAACTCAAATAAAAGAAATATTGTCACTTTGTCTTTTTAGGTGTAGCACTGATAGATCCCACCTGAGCCTGTGACATTGTCTCATAATATTAGCCAACATCTTATAACATCTGATATCAAAGTTCTGCACATCAGAGTCCTGTGTCTAACAGCAATCCCTTTTCTGAAGTCTAATTATGGTAGATAGGAATATTCAGAAATTCTTTCATTCAATTAGTATGAATTGAGTATCTTCAAAGTAACAGTTGTTCTTCTAGACACTGCTATAAAACACTATAATGGATAAAGTTCCTTGTTCTGGGAAGCTTAAGCTTTGATAGGTGGTAGGGAAAATACTCAAATAAATACATACTCTGTCTGGTACTGCTGTCTAGTGTTCCAGATGGGCTAGTCAGAAATGTGACCTCAGAGGACACGAACAACGAGGATGAGCTCAGTGTGTCACTAACATCAAAAGCAGGAGACTATCACAAAGCAGGAAGAGCTAATGTGAGAATCCTGTGGGGGGGGAGGGGTGGACACAATAAGCTTGACATGTTCAAAAACCAGGAAGGACACCAGCAGTGTCTGCCAAGCAAAGTAGGAGCGACATGCAGTATTTATCCCTCCACTCAAGAGGCAAAGTCAGGACAAACTGTAAGTTCAACACCATCCTGGACAAGTCCCAGGATAGCTAGTGCTACATAAAGAAATATTGTCTAGAAAAAGAAAACTAACAGTGAAAATGAAGAAAGGGGAAATTAAGAAGGGTCCAATCAGCTTCTTAGAGAACCTGGAGTTTCCCTCTAACTGATGAGAAGCATTTAAGGGCTTCAAACAGAAATGTGATGTTATCTTGTTACCACCGAGGGGTCTCAAATGAGAGAATAAGAAGACAGGAACCTGTCAAATATGATTAGCAGCAGAGAAAATAATAGAAACAGCAACAGAGTCAAGCAGAAAAGACAGGGTTTTGTTTGGGTGAGGAAACATACAGCACAAGGCACAGAGAGAGAAAGACCCTGAGCACAGGGAGCTAAGAAGCTGAAAACCACTCTCTTCCGGAGAGCTGGGAGCTTTGAAGTTCTTTGAGGAGTTTTCCTCCCCTAAATTAGGGTTGCCCTTTTTGAACAAGGATAGGGAGGCTTAAGTACCTGCAACTCTGGTGTAAACACATCCAACCTTGAGCTTGCCTGACCTGTTTGCATGGCAGGAGAGCCATGCCAGCAGGAGAAAAAGCTTAATTTGCCTTTAAGCATTTGTTGCTCCCTGGTCTGGGGTACAAGGAAGAAACTCTAAGTTTGCAATTTATTATTTCTTGCCTCCATTCTGTCTGCCTGCCTGTCAGGGATTGCCCTAGTCCCTCAGTCTGATGATGGTTCTCCCAGTTCACCTTTACAGAGAATAGACTGAGGTCAAGAGCAGGAGAGAGAGGTAAGTCCCAACTATGTATGTGAGTAGGAAACTATGTGAGCCTTTGGATTCAGTTTGATAGAATGCAAAAATTAGGAAGTGATGCAAACGAGTATTCATGGTTAGATGCACAAACCCATCCCTGTTTCCTATGGTTCAGGGACTATTGGATGTCTAATCATCTCTGTATCATTTCTTTTTTTATTATTTATTTTTCAGTTTAAATTTAGATATGAAACAAGTTGCTTCACAAGTCAGTTCCAGGTCCCTCTCCCTTTCCCTCCCCTCCTCCCGTGCCCTTCCCCCAACCCCCCATTATCCCCTCATTTCCCCAGGGAGGGTGAGGCCCTCCATGGGGGTGTCCATAGTCTGTCATTTCATATAGGGCAGGGCCTAGACCCTTCCCCAAGAGTTCAGGGTGAGAGTGCACCTCACATTGTTGGATGGGAGTTCAAAGTCCGTGTGTATACTCGGGATGGGTACTGATCTGCTGCCCAAGGCTCAATAGATTACCTAGGCCTCCTCACTGACACCCACATTCAGGGGGGTCTTGATCAGTCCCATGCTGGATTCCCAGGCTGATGCCTGGGATTCAAGAGTTAACCTTTGTCAGGTCAGCTGTTTCTGGGGGGTTAAACCAGCCCAGTCTTAATCCCTTTGGTCATCAGTCCTCCCTCTCTGTTACTGGCTTTCTTGAGTTCAGCTCAGTACTTAACCAAGGGAGTCTGCCTCTTCTTCGATCAGCCACTAAATGAAGTTTCTGTTTCCCAGACTCTCTGGCCATGGGATTGTAGGCTGGCAATCCCCAGGTCTATGTCTAAAATCCATATATGAGAGAGTACATGCCATGTTTCTCTTTTTGTGACTGGGTTACCTCACTCAGGATGGTTTCTTCTAGTGTCATCCATTTGCCTGTGAATCTCAGGATTCCATTGTTTTTTTTTCTGTATCATTTCTATCAAAAAGATTGTTTCCACATGGGGGTGTCCAGAGAACAAGTTATAAGAATCACTAATACATACATGAATTTTCCAGCACACACAAACAGTCTGATACTATTAAGCCTGAGTTGTCCCCCAAATTCTGTATCCTCCCCAGGAAGAAATCAAATAACTGAGTAAAGACTAAAGAAAGAAAGACCTGTCCTTGACCTCCCGCAGCACCTAACCTTTTAGCTATGGACTAAAAAGTGAGTTGAAAACAGCAACATTACAAATTTAAGAGAAATGACATTTGTATTTACCATCCAAGGCCTCATAGAGCATATTAGGGAAGAATAAAATTAAGTGTTCCCATTTATAGAAGCCTGTTCCTTGACTATCACCTGATACTTGTGGGGGAATGGGATTAACTTGATTATCTTAAGTCTGGTTGGAGTTTGCAAAGAAATAAGGATGAGAAATAGTTTTATTTTAAAGTCACACAAAAAAGACATTCGGGAAGTGTCTTGGGAAAACAAGTATCAGAGCCTCTGTATGTGAGCCTTTTCATTTTTATGTTCCTTCTTTTAATTCCCTCTGACATGAATTTGTAATGTGGAGAATATATGCTAATTAAGACAGTGTCCACAAGATGTATAATGTATGCCTTTTAATTAGTTCTGCTGCTGTAATTGATTAACACTTTGCCTGTGCGGTACTATTACAAAGAATCAGCAGTGAAACACTGTGTGTATCGAGTCCCTGTAGGAAAAAAAAAAGCCACATCGAACATTGCCATTGTATAATATCTACACTGCTAAAGTAAGCCTCAGTATTCCTATTCAAAATCTTCCGGGAAGAGGCTTATGCAGCCTGGAAAGCAGTAAAGAAATAAAAGACAAAATGAAAGGCCAAGAGGCCCAGAGGAATGAATACAAGAAATGTTATATGGGGAGAAAGATCAAGATTAACATGAAGAATGTGAAAACAGCCATAAATCCATAAGGAATCTGGTGAAGTTGGAGCAGATAAAAGTAAAACCTGAGAAAATAAGAAATGCAAATTGTGTGTGTGTGCCCGTGCGTGCACACACATGAATGCACTCGCACACACCTGCGTAGACACATATGCATGCAGGGATGTACATTTGAGCACATGTAATTGCATGGATTGTAACAATAACAAAAATTAAATATGGAATTCAAGGCTCCAGCTAATAGATGTTGCTTTGTGACTTCACTTCATGCCCAGTCCACACCAGATGCTGTTTTTGCTATAACTGTCTATCATTCTTGCACCCGTGCATTGAGAGGAAGGAGAGCTCACTGCTCTCACTCTAGCCACAGACTACAATACATGGTACTGTTTCAACTCTGTTCTAGAGCTAGGGACACAGTGAGGCTCGCCCACCGGCTTCACATCTCTTAGAGTCCAACGGAGGAAAGAAACAAGCAAACCAGGAGTGAGGGTATTGTGAGCACCAAACGGGAGGATGATCAATGCAGACAGGATGCAAAGCAGGAATGCATTCAAGGAAGGCTTTCTGGAGTACACAGCTTCTGTGTAGAGACAGCCACGTGTAAAAGGAGAACGAGGAAAAGCATGGCCACTCTGAGGGGACATCCTATGCAAAGTGCATGAGGAAAAGAGTTGGGTATTTTGAAGGCGCGTTAATACTCCGGGAGAATGAGGAAGAGAGCTGCCCAGAAAATTCAAAGTAGGCCAAACACTTTCGTGGAAATAGGATTACATGAAATTTAGCAATTTTGCTCACTTGATGACTTCTCACATACCATGAAGAACAATGAAATTCTAAGTAAGGGAGGATGCAGAATTCCTTAGGCATTTCTCCCATATTGTTCTTTCTAAGAAAGGTATCTATTTACAACTTAAATGTTTAAGACAGGCCTGCTACACAGTCTCAGAGAATCATTTCCCCTTATAACTACATTAGAGTCTGGTTTCCTTCAGAAACTACCCCCACTCCAGCTTGAATGTTTGTTTAGGTCTACCAATGCATAAGCACTGTCACTTCCCAACAACCAGATTGTTTTTTTGGGTTGTTTTGAATAAAGTTCTCTTCTCTTTCAGGGCAGCTCTACAACATGCTCCCCACCATCTAGCCCTTTCCCAATTTCTTGAATTCTCAACACAGAACATCCCTTTTCAGGGGCCATCTCTAATTCCATGTCTGCACCTTCTGCAGAAGCCATTCCATTCCTGGCATGGTACCTCTTCAGTTTCGGGCCCTTAAGTATCTCAGCACTCACACTTCCACGTCTACCCTGGTCACAGGAGAAGTACAGTAGCACTCCCTACTCATGCCAGCTTTATCATACTATTATTTAAATAAATGCAGATGGTTTGGAGCCCTTCTCACAAATAACTATTAGCGCTCCGTCCACTAACACACATCGCATACCAGCATCAAATCCCTTTCCTTGTCAGCAAATAATTGATGACGTTTATCTCATCCCATGCTGTCTTGTGACCCACAACTATTTGCCACGGAAACTTACAATACAGATGCCTGAGCTTCTCTGAATGAAATCCATGGGACATCAAAGCCTCGGGGGCATTTGCTTCTCACTAGAATTTTGCATGCTGATCACACTCATTTCTTCAAACATCGTTCACTTAGGTTTCTACGTCAAAGTTTTCTCCTGGCTTCCCCATGCCTCACTATGATCTCCTTCTCCTCTCACACATTTATTCCCTGTGTATTAATTACCTTTCTCAAACCTGTGATAAAGCATCTGACAAAAGAAGTTTAAAAGAGGTGACTGAATTTTGTTCCTGGCTTGAAAGGAGAGAGTCTGTCCCGGCTGAGCAATGAGGTAAATAGTTATATTGTATCTAAGTTTAGTGAGACTGTGTTCATGTCTATAAATTCATGTTTCAGAAAGGGTTACCGCAACCCTGTCTCGTAAAAAAAAGAAAAAGAAAGAGAAAGAAAGAAAAGAAAGGGTTACCGCTTATCTTGCTTTTTCTCTATTTTATTGTATTTGTGACACTGGTCCTTAGGATGGTGCTGCCCATTTTATGGCAGGTCTTTCTTCAACTAAACCTTTCCGAAAACATTTTCATTGAGATTCTAAAAGGTGTTTCCAAGATAATTCTAAATCCAGTCAAACTGACAATGAAGGGCCATCATAAATCTATCTCTTGTCAATTTTATATGAAACCTATCATTTTGAATCATAATATTATCACCCCTTGCCCTTAAAGACTCATTTTCATCCTATAATGCAAAATGCATTTATATCAACTCTCTAAGTCCCTATGTCTTTCACATTCCCATAACTATTCAAAAGTCAAATATCAAACTCTGAAAATATGGTCATGGCCCATATATGTTTAAAAGAGCCACCATAGACCAATGCAGCTCAGGTATGTTTATTTCATGTTTAACCATATGGGATGGACAAACTTCCCTTCAGTGTCAGTTTTATTGCTTGGTTTCTGGTGCATGCTTTCTTCAGTATAAAGAAATAACAATGAAATCTCCAGTCTTCCTTAAAAATATAAAATAAAATTTTGAGGATAATTCTTGGGGGAGGAAAAGGTAAAGTATCTTCTCTCTCTAAGGCAGTCTCTTAACTGTGAGTCCCTATAAAATCAAATAACAAATCACATCCTTCCAATAGATAACAGCACAGAATAAACATCCCCATTTCAAAAGGAATAAATCAACATATAACAAGAGAAGATAAGGTCAAAGCAAGACTGAAACCCAACAGGACAAACACCAAACCCTGCCTCTCCATGTTGGGTATCTGGGTCCACTGGTGAAAACAGTAGAGTTACAACAATTTTGAGTAGTTCCACGCCTCCAGGTCTGCTGCCTGTAAGGCATGAAGCCATCATGAGCCATGTCCAATTCTGTCTATAGCTTTCTTCAGCAGGCATGCCATAGTCTTAACGCAGCTAACATACTTCTGAATTCCCTTGCAATCTAGGCTCCACTTTCGTTGCTTCACACAGTGGTCTCCTGCAGACTCTGCACCAGGAACTGATTCTGCAATGTATTGTGGAGTTCCAGAATCTTCCTGGAACCTTAGTGTAAGCTTTCGTAACCCCATTACTTTACCCTCTTGATCCTCTTTCTCACCTGCAAAACCACATGAAACATGTTTGTTCACTTTGAGGGCAGACTCTCACATTAAACATCAGTAGAATCACTACAAATCTTGTTTCCTTTAAGAATCAATATTTTGGTTGCTGTACCAAGCAAAGAACTTTGACTATCTGAGATGCTAAAGATAGAAAGGAGATGTAGAAAACTAATAATATAGTGTGAAGATATTGATACCAGTTATGGACACATGAAATATGCTAACACATCTGTCTGTACTTTTCTTATTTCTCTTCCTGTTCCATTTTTCTTTCATTATGTTTGGCATAGTGATAGTAGCTACGTTTACCTTTCAGCACCTAAGTTGGAGAAATACTGAGATGTATTCACAACAGAACAAAAAAATTAAGAGGGACTATCCAGAGATACAGTCTATACAGAATGAAAATAACTCTGTGTGTGTGTGTGTGTGAATGTGCGTGTGCAGATATATACATGAACATTTCAAAAGTACAATCTCAGCAGAGGTGATCATCAAGCTTGATTTCTGATATCTCTCCAAGGAATAATAAGACTTTTCATTGCCTCAGTGGGACACAGAAACTTTATGTTCACTGCGCCCTTGTATAAGCAAGGGCAAGAACTCCAACAGCACATAATAATATCCCCTGTCTCTTAAATCACAACTGTCCTTATATGAGTGTCATACACTCTGTTTCATTTCTCATATGCTTTATGGTTTGTGATTAGTTCTGTAAAGGAGCAGAGCCTAGGGAGCCTGTGATAAATTGCAGCCAAACTGCTGCATTAGTAATGACCAGAAGAGGCTTGAGTACACATAGAGATACAGGAAGGACAAACAGGCACTTTCCTGGACACACTGCTGTGCTGGCCCCTTGTGTAGAGACAAGACCACTATCACTTGGGTGAGGATTTTCTGCATGAAGTTTTAGCCTAGGTAGCCATCACCAAATGTAAGTGGTTTGGAAGGATTTATGTTTCTTTCCTGAAGCTGCAAATGAAACATCGCAGTGTTTCCACCTTGCCCAAAGAAGTTTGAAATCAGAAGTAGGACAAAGTGTCTTATGTCAAGTGTTCTGTGCAGATTTTGTTGTAAACCAAAGGGAAGTCAGGAACTTGTGCAGTGATTCAAATAAGAAAATCACTGAGAGCATCTGGGAACAAATCAATGGTGTTCATTTGCTGAGCACTGAAGAATTAATCTAATGAATCTTATCAATAAAAATTGGGAGTCAAATATTGGGGTAGGAATCTGAAAGGTCAGAGATCCAGGAGCAGCTACCAGTTGCTTCCTAACTCTTCTGTTCCTCTGTACAAAAAGGCTGAGATCCTCTCTCTGCCAAACCTTACTACTTCCTGTCTCCTCTCTCTACAGTTCTCCAAAACTCTATGGTCAGCTGGTAGCTAGATTCGCCCTGTGACTCCAAGCAAGCTTCATCTGTCAGAACACAATCAAAATATCACACAACAATCAGAAAAAAACTCTAGGAAATCAGTCTCAGAACATGACAGAACAAAAGAGTTATATACCATAAAATATTAATTTTAGTACTGTAGCAAAAATTTGAAAGTATTTTATGCCCCAAATAAAGGAATATTGCAGTAATTATATCATATGGCCAAACTATAAGATTATGTGATCAATAAAATAATAAGTTATTTCATGATGATATTTTAAAAGATTTAAGAGTACTATACATAGTATAAACTTACAAAGAAATAAAGGCTCAAATAATTCTTGACAATAAAATATTGGAAAGCAAAAATTTTTTGATGAGTGGAATTGATATTAAATTTTTTCTTCCTGGACTGCTAAGATGTTTCAGTGGGTAAAGACACTTGTCATATTATCTTGACCACCTAGTTTGATCCTTCAAACTCAAATCAAAGTTGAAAGAAAACACTGACTATACAAAGCTATCCTCTGACTCTACCTGCACATCACACACACACACATACACACACACACACACACACTAAATTAAGATGTTTTTTAAGATTAAATGCCCATTCATACAACAAAGATGTCTGTTCCACTATGTTCATAGCAGCATTATTCATAATAGCCAGAACTTGGAAGCAATCTAGATGTCCCTCAACCAAAGAGTGGATAGAGAAAATGTGATACATTTACACAATGGAGTACTATTCAACAGAAAAATAAACAATGGAATCCTGAGATTCGCAGGCAAATGGATGACACTAGAAGAAACCATCCTGAGTGAGGTAACCCAGTCACAAAAAGAGAAACATGGCATGTACTCTCTCATATATGGATTTTAGACATAGACCTGGGGATTGCCAGCCTACAATCCCATGGCCAGAGAGTCTGGGAAACAGAAACTTCATTCAGTGACTGATGGAAGAAGAGGCAGACTCCCTCAGTTAAGTACTGAGCTGAACTCAAGAAAGCCAGTAACAGAGAGGGAGGACTGATAACCAAAGGGATTAAGACTGGGCTGGTTTAACCCCCAGAAACAGCTGACCTGACAAAGGTTAACTCTTGAATCCCAGGCATCAGCCTGGGAATCCAGCATGGGACTGATCAAGACCCCCTGAATGTAAGTGTCAGTGAGGAGGCCTAGGTAATCTATTGAGCCTTGGGCAGCAGATCAGTACCCATCCTGAGTATACACACGGACTTTGAACTCCCATCCAACAATGTGAGGTGCACTCTCACCCTGAACTCTTGGGGAAGGGTCTAGGCCCTGCCCTATATGAAATGACAGACTATGGACACCCCCATGGAGGGCCTCACCCTCCCTGGGGAAATGAGGGGATAATGGGGGGGCTGGAGGGAGGGCACGGGAGGAGCGGAGGAAAAGGGAGAGGGACCTGGAACTGACTTGTGAAGCAACCTTGTTTCATATCTAAATTTAAACTGAAAAATAAAAAAAAATTAAAAAAAGATTAAATGCATTTATTTTTATGGACTAAGAAAGTACTTGGCATGCAAGTCCAGTGTCCTGAGTTCTCTACCTGGGACCCATGGGAAGATGAAAGAGAGAAATTCTATTAAACTAATTGCTCTCTGCATGCACACTGTGGCATGAATTCTCACCCACACACATCATACACACATACACATACACAGTAGTAGGAATACAGAAATTTTAAATTCTTTGTATTTTAAAAATATTAATTAAATATCACTTCTTCATATGTTCAGTTAAAAAGTATACAGTGTATCATCTATTTATGACAGGGAAAATAAACCCATTAAAGCCCAACAATATGGCTGCCTAAACAAAACCTGAACAATGACAGCACCAGTTGACATGCCAATGTAGATGGAGGAAATATCATGGGTCCCACTTCTAGATGACAAGCTACAGGCAATAACTACTACTTCAAGAGGGAGAGTCACTCTTCACCAGGCATGAGTACCTTCATTGGTGAGCTAACACCAAATCATGCTGAGCTAACCCCAAATCGTGCTGAGTTCTAAGCGAATATACATCTGAACAACACTAAGTGGACTCAGCAGATTGTGACTCCGCCAAAAATAAGGCTCTGGGGATGAGCATAGAAGGAGTTGGAAGCAGGAGATGGAGGGAAGAAAACGATGTGACTAGAACATACACACATAAAAATTTTCAAAAAAAATTATACACTACCCAATAATCACAAAGTATTACCTCAGAGGAGCAGAGCACTGCAATTTGTTAAGGGGTTGTAAAAAATGGAAGTCTTTTGGCATTTTAGTCTATAAAAAAAATACAAAACATTAGAAACATTAATGACTGAAGCCAAACTGTTTATTATGAAGTTCTGAGCTCATCATAGAACAAAGACAATCAGTCAACTATTAGGAATGGCTTGAGGGAAGAGTTAGGGAAAATCAGAAAGGAGATGGGCAGGAGTGGCAGAGGGGATAGATAGAAATGAACGGAGAATGCAGAGTAGATGTGATAACACAGAATTATGGCCTCACTGCCTCATCTTCATTTGCCCTGACAAGACACAGGCATGAGTACTGGGAGGAGCAATCATAACAGAAGATGAGATGTTAGGTCCTACTTTTAGTTGCAATTCAGACATACAAATAACTCAGTGAACCAGGGCTTCTGGTAAGTACTAATTTGTTCTCTGCTTCCCAACCACATCTGTTGTGTTCTCACTCTACAGACTTTCATGTCACTGACATCCAGGCAGACATTCAATTGATGTTCACAAAGATGGCCCCTCTCCCAAAAACTTTCTAAGGGGCTATAGCAGAGAGTGGATGTAGCTGTTGTGTCTGGCATGTTTGCAAGTACTTATATCTTCTCTAATGTCCAAGAATGCTTCCATAGGCTAGTGGAGCCCATACAAAAACAGCCCTTGGCCCAGCTAGTTCATCTTGCTAAAACAATAAAACATAAAAGAAGGCATAAAAGCTTCAATTCTAGTTAACAACAATTTTAAAAAAGGCAGAAAACACCCCATCATCCAAGACTGTGGCATCAAGCTTTATGATTATTTTGCACCTGAAATTCCATTTATTTTAATATTTCTCAAAACTTCTCTTTTTTTTTCTTACCCAAGTTCTCTACCTAGAGAGAGAGAGACACATAAGAGCAAGGTATACTGTGGGAAAAATACTATTGTCATTCTTTTATAGGTTTTTTCTTTTTTCTTTTTTTATTTTATTCATGTGATTTTTCTACCTATGTATGTATGTTCAAGTGAAAGTCAAAAGAGGGTACCAGATCACCTGGAACTGAAGTTCCAGACAATTGTTAGGTTCCATGTGCGTTCTGGGTACTGGGAACGGAACCTGGGTCCACTGCAAGAATAGCAAGTGCTCTTAACTGCCACGCCATCTCTCCAGATCTTCATTTTTCTTTGACGTTGGAAACTGTAACTTAAACTTGTCATCAACAGAGTGTTGATGAATGTTTCTGCCCTCTCCGGCCCCAAATAAACACACAGACACTTATATTAATTATAAAACTTTTGACTGATTACTTGGGTTTCTTATTGGCTAGGTCTGTCTTAATTATTAACCATTTCTCTTAATCTAAGTATTTCCACATGGTCTTATCTTACAAGAGAAGGGTCTGGACCTCTAACTCCTTTGGCAGCTCATATGGTGACTCTCTGGAGGGCTCTCCTGCCTACCTTTCTCAGAATTATCCTCGTCCAAGGCCCACCTATCTTCTTGCCTCATTGACCACAACCAATAAGAGAAACATATATATAGAAGGACAACCACCGTCAAAGGGTTTCATCCCAGATTCCAAAAGTGCATGAAGCTGACAAGACTTATTCCCCTAACACACACACTTCACACTCACCACATACATACACATCACATGCACCTCACACACACACACAACCACACGCATCCATCACACACCACACGTCACACACCATACATTACACACATGAACACACTCACATACACAATCACACACACACAGTCAGGTAGATTACAATGTGGAAGACACTCCTTCTAGGCAGAATCCAAAAGAAAGAAGAGAAGTGGTCAGTGGTGGAGATACGTCAGAAGGATGGGGTGGAATATACCTCAGGACAATGAGGAATCTAAGGTCTTTAACTATATAACAAGTTTGAAGTCATCCTGAGCTATGATAGGATTCTGCCTCACATCTGGGAAGATGTGAATAAGACAACAGGAAAAGGCTGGAGTCCTTTCTTGGCAAATTGTGAAAGATGGGTATTACCCATTTTCATTACTATAGTAGAATACTTGAGGCAGACTACTGATAAAGAAAAAGAAGTTTATTTATTCACAGGTTTGGTAGGCGAAAGTTTAAACAACACAATACCATTTTTAATGAGGACCATACGGGAAACTATGATGATGGGAATGTATGCATGTGCCCTGGCTAGCAGGGTACAACGGGTTCAAGTCCACGGAAACCTGAAACAAGAGACACAAGAGAGATGGACAGCAAGACAGACCTTCCGATCAAGCTGCTGTTTAATGAGAATTCTATACAGGCTTAAATAGGGGAATGTGGCATTGGCCATGGGTCAGAGGTTGTTAGACTGGAGAAGCTGGGAATGGGCTGTTAGGGGCAGGGATCTCACCAGGGAGGGTAGGTGTTAGCAAAGCATTGTTAAGCAGCAATGGACTATCTCTATGGCACCTGGGCCATTTGTGAGAAGGCTCTTGAGTTTGGGGAAGTGCCTAAGAAGTATATTCAGTGACCTGGTCCCCAACATGCATGAGAGTGATCACATGGCCAGAGGAAGCCAAAGCTTGATCTACTGTGGGACACACAAACTGCAATGATCAAAAGTTTTAGAAGTGAAAAAATTAAGTGAAGAACTAAGAGTTCTAGAACATATTTGTTTTCATAGTTATTATTAATTCTCACACCGTAAGGTTGCACCAGTTTATGCCAGAAGCAAAGATTCACTAAGGTCTGAGAAGAGGGTTCGATGGCTAAGACTTCTTGCAGATCTTTCACAGGACCTGAGTTTGCTTCCAGAACACAAGCTGAGAAGCTTACAGCTTCCTGTAACTCCAGCTGCAAGGGAGCAAATGCTGTCTTATGGCTTTCCAGGACTTGCATACATGTGGCAGACACATACAGGTAAATAAAAACATAACAATAAATAAAGTATTTAAATAAGGACTCTCACTACCAATTCTGAATATTTTTTAATATTTCAATTATTTTCCAATCTGATAAGAAGGAAAAAGAATGGAATGATATATCACTATTAACTCTTTTTTAAAAACATTTTTTGGTTTTTTGAGACAGGGTTTCTCTGTAGCTTTGGAGCCTTTCCTAGCACTTGTTCTGTAGACCAGGCTGGCCTCGAACTCACAGAGATCCACCTGTCCTTGCCTCTTGAGTGCTGGGATTAAAGGCGTGTACCACCTAGGTCACTATTTACTCTTATTTATATTTTTAATATAGCTTAACTTCATATTTTTGTGACCTTTATTTTTTAACTGTTTCGTATGAAAATTGCCTTTTATTTGCTCAGACCTTTGTATTTAAAATAACCCATTTGTATTATTGATTTTTATGAACACTTAATTCAGTCACTTGACTTAAGTATTGAAAATCAGTTCCTGTAGACAATTGCCAACTTTAAACTTTATTGCCATTTTAAACTTCCATGTAAGTAAACTCTAGCCTCCTCCCTGAGTACTAACTTCCATGGTACCAGGAGGAACCATGCAAGTTTCCAAAGGAGGAAAACAACAAGCAGTCCTACCCAGTCATGCCATCTACAAACCACAACAATGGTCAGCATGGCACAATCATTCCAAGGGCTGCAGTGGAACACCTGCTGAAATCTGCTCCTTATACCAGAAACCTAACTACTTTTTTGTTATTTAAATTAGGAAAACAGTTTGCTTCATATGTCAATCCCAGCTCCCTCTCCCTCCCCTACTCTCCTGCCCCCAATATTCCCTCAATCCCACTCTGCTCCACTGGGAGGGTGAGGCCCTCCATGGGTGATCTCCAAAGTCTGTCATATCATCCAGGGTAGGGCCTAAGCCCTCCATCGTGTGTCCAGGCTGAGAGAGCATCCCTCCATGTGTAACGGGCACCCAAAGTCCATTTGTATGCCAGGGATAAATACTGATCTATTATCCAAGGCTCCATAGATTGCCAAGGCCACCTCACTGACACCCAAATTTAGGGGGTCTGGATCAGTCCCATGCTGGCCTCTCAGCCATCAATCTGTGATCCATGAGCTCCCCCTTGTTCAGTTCAACAGTCTCTGTGGGTTTCACCAACCTAGTCTTGCCCCCTTTGCTCATCACCCTCCCTCCCTACAACTGGGTTCCAGGAGTTCAGCTCAATGTTTAGTTGTGGGTGTCTGTCTCTGCGTCCATCAGCCATCAGTCTCCTGTAACAATTCATTCAAGGGGACTTCCCACTTTCTCTTCTAAGTGGTTCAATGTGGCTGAATTTGTGTTGAAGTCTTTGATCCATTTGGACTTAAGTTTTGTGCATGGCAATAGACATGGATCTATCTGCAATCTTCTACATGCTAGCATCCAGTTATGCCAACAAATTTTGTTGAAGATGCTTTCTTTTTTCCATTGTATAATTTTAGCATCTTTGCCAAAAATCAGATGTTCGTAGGTGGGTGCGTTAATATCAGGGTTTTAAATTCGATTCCATTGGTCTACCTGTCTATTTTTGTGACAATGTCAAGCAGTTTTCAGGACATTAGCTCTATAATAGAGGTTGAAGTCAGAGATGGTGATGCCTCCAGAATTTCCTTTATTGTACAGGGTTGTTTTGACTATCCTGAGTCTTTTGTTTTTCCGTATAAAGTTGATTATTGTTCTTTCAGGGTCTGTGAACAATTGTGCTGGGATTTTGGTGGGGATTGCATTGAATCTGTAGATTGCTTTTTGCAAGATTGCTATTTTTACCATGTTGATCCTACCTATGTAAGAGCATGGGAGACCTTTCCATTTTCTGGTGTCTTCTTTAATTTCTTTCTTTAAAGACTCAAAGTTCTTGCGATACAGATCTTTCACTTTTTTGGTTAGTGTTACCCCAAGGTATTTTATGTTGTTTGTGGCAATTGTGAAGGGTAATGTTTCTCTGATTTCTTTCTCAGCCCATTTATTGTCTGTATATAGTAGGGCTACTGAATTTTTAAATTAATCTTGTATCCTTCTACTTTGCTGAAGGTGTTTATCAGCTGTAAGAGTTACCGTGTAGAGTTATTCGGGTCACTTATGTAAACTATCATATCATCTGCAAATAGTGAAAGTTTTACCTCTTCTTTTCCAATTTGTATCCCTTTGATCTCCTTTTGCTGTATTCCAGCCTCAGAAGGCAGAGACAAGGTATTCCAACAACACAATGACTAGTGAGATCACTGGTCAGTAAGCTCTAGATTTGATTGAGAGATCCTGTCTCAAAGAACAAGGTAGAATAATGACTAAGGAAAATCACTAACATCAACCTCAGGCCCTCACATTTATGCACACACACATTTACACCTATATACATCCCCACATGTATGTACATATAAACACAGACCATGGTCACATAAACATATAAGGAGAAAGAAAAAATATATACTCTATGTAAAATAGAGGAGCTCTCCAGCATATTCTCTTATGTGTCATGCTTTGAACTACGGTTGCCACACATTTTCCTTCTACATGCAAGTGCTATGTGTCATGCTGTTACTTGTCTTTAACTGTTTAGTTTCTCAAAGGATTTTTTAATGAAGTCACACATTTAATACAATATTTTCAAATCTAATTGAATGATACATTAAAATGGTACTACATCATTACCATCATCACCAAGGAGGAGGATCCATTCCAAGAATACTAGGGAAGCTGAAAATATAATCAATCAATATGAGACATATGTCAATACAATAAAAGAAAAAAATATATAGGTGATTGTAGGAGGAAGTCTGATGCCGCCATTGCCCAGCAACAAAAACATCTTAACCTAACTTTACTAGTGACCACAGTGCAGCTGGTAAAAGTGCTTGCCCCCAGTCAATGCCCAGAACCCTCATAGTGAAAGGAGAGAATTTACTCCTGTTTGATGTTCACCCAACCTGACTTGTTCTCTGACCTCCATCTACTCCAGGACCACAGCGCCTGCACAGTGATGACCCTACCCTTATCTCTGGCCCGAATAAACAAATAAATAAGTAAATAAATAAGTACATGGTTATAAAATAGATGCTCAGAAAACTAGACCACAGAAAGTACAGATCAGAAGAGATCGTTACCGGACTCTTAATGATCTTCAAAAACTATTAGGAGATCTCTCAATTACAGACGATTATTGGTGTAGAAGGGCATGATTTAAAACACCTGAAAATGGCTTTAAAAGGAGATAAAGACTAAACAGCCCACGAGTACTATCAGCTGAGGCTGAAAAAGAATTAGAATGGGTAGAAAAGAGAATATTAGAAGCACATGTGGACCGTGTGGATCCAAATCTGGACTGTATTCTGGTTATTTTACCATCTAGAGAATACCCCTCAGGAATATTGATGCAGAGGGAAGACATCATTTTAGAATGGGTATTTCTGCCACATAAACAGAATAAAAAATTGAAAACATATATAGAAAAGATCTCTGATTTGATATTAAAAGGTAAATTAAGGCTTCGTCAACTGACTGGGAAAGACCCAGCTGAAATTATTGTACCTTTAATGAATGAGGAAATTTCCTCCTTATGGAAGGATAATGAGTATTGGCAAATAGCTTGCAGTGACTTTTTGGGAAGTATTAGTAATAACTATCCCAAAACAGAAAGAATCAAATTCATAAAGAAAACAATTTGGATTCTTCCACGTATCGTGAGGCAAACACCTATTTCTGGAGTTCTTACCTTCTACACGGATGCAAACAAATCAGGTAAGGCAGGGTATAAATCAGGAAATATAAGTAAAGTAGTTCAAAGCCCTTACAACTCCGTACAAAAGGCAGAGTTATATGCCATTCTCATGGTACTTAAAGACTTTACAGAGCCTCTCAATATAGTCACGGATTCTCAGTATGCAGAAAGAGTTGTCTTGCACATTGAGACGGCAGAATTTGTTCCTGATAATACAGAATTAACCTCATTGTTTTTACAATTGCAGGAAATCATCAGAAACAGGACTCATCCTATATATATAACACACATCAGATCCCATACAGGTCTGCCAGGTCCTCTGGCACAAGGCAATGATGAAATTGATCGTTTATTAGTAGGTAATGTGTTGGAAGCTTCAGAATTTCATAAGAAACACCATGTTAACAGCAAAGGTTTAAAGAAGGATTTTTCTATCACCTGACAACAAGCCAAAGAAATAGTAAGAAATTGTCCCAGCTGCTCAAACTCCATTACCAGCAGGTTGTAATCCTAAAGGTGTTCACAGAAATGAACTTTTGCAAATGGATGTATTTCACTTCCCAGAATTTGGCAGTTTGAAATATGTACACCATACTATAGACACGTACTCAGGCTTCCAATGGGCTACTGCCCTCAGCTCTGAAAAAGCTGACTCTGTTATTACACACCTCTTAGAGGTAATGGCTGTTATGGGTATACCTAAAACAATAAAAACTGACAATGGTCCAGCATATGTCTCCAGTAAATTGGAACAATTCTTCAAATGTTATAATATAAAACATGTAAATGGTATACCTTACAATCCCACAGGACAAGCAATAATTGAAAGAGCTAACCGAACCTTAAAAGAGATGCTTCATAAACAGCCAGGGAAAACAAAGACACCTAAACACAGGTTACACAATGCTTTACTAACGTTGAATTTTCTTAATGCTGATGAAAAAGGACAAACTGCAGCAGAAAGACACTGGACTACAGAGAAGACTTCTGAACTGAACCAACCAGTGTATTTTAAGGATGTTATGACCTCAGTCTGGAAACCAGGATATGTGTTACGTTGGGGAAGGGGTTATGCTTTTGTTTCCACAGAAGAAAAGGTTTGTGTTCCATCAAAATTAATTAAAATTTGATCAGAACAGAAAACATCTCAGGAGGAGGAAGATAACAGCCCATCTACGAATTCATATTCCACCATGGGTAAAGTGACCTCCTAAAAGGAAAGAGAAGTGTTTTGTTTTTTGTCTTCACAGGTAAACTCAGCAAAGAATACTGGACATATGGACTCCGGTAGAAGAATGAATAGCTACCCTGAGGACCATCAAACAAACAGTAATTCACTGTGTGGTATCAAAGTCTAAATCTCTCTATATTGTTTTTTCATAGTACCCTTTTATCTTTATTTCTTCACATACCTCACTCCCCATTCATTTAACTGAAGCTGGCTTTGGAGCTGGATTGGCTCTCCTACTCTAAACTCAAGCATATTATTTAAATACGATTCAGAATTTCTGTATTATATCAAAGAGCCATTGATATAAGACAGAAGAAATAAAATGAGGGACTGTTATCTGTGGATTTCTTTTTCTGAACAGTCTAATCTCCTCCAGGTTTTCCATCTTCCCTATTGTCACCTCTTCTGTATGCATACATATGAAAGTTAAAATATTTCTTTGTTAACATTAATGTTTGAGTTTTCCAGAGAACAAGGGATTTCCTGACAGCAATCTTCAACTGCTCCCGAAAGAGGATGAGGATCCACTTCCTTGACTTCACCTGATTCGACTGGAGGCATCTGAACTGCCCCACATCATTGACTCCACCTGACAAGCACTATCCTGAAACTGGCTCGAAACTATATCACTCTACACAACTCCGGACCAAGAAACTGAAACAGCACATCTTCTACAATCTGACCAGAGCTTCAAGATAAGAGCTTCAATCAACACTAGAACCCCAGTCAGGAACTTCAATCAAGCATCTCCTGCCATACTGAGACTGTCTGATCTACTGAGATTTTGTTATACTAACATTTTCTTTTCACAGGTCCCCATGAGATTATCATCGTCCCATCTCAGCAGGAAGTAGTTTTGAGAATTACACGCCCCCTCTCCCTACTATTGATATTATAAGATAATTTACACCTGGTAGTGTTAGTTTTCAATTATTTTAGAGTTGGGATTGGAAGGAGATGTTCATATTTGGGTATTTCTTTCAGATAAGTTTAGGTAGATAGAATAGATGTTTGATACATTTTGTTCATGGACACAAGTTAGTTGTCCTTTTTAGACTAAAAGGGGAATTGTAGGAGGAAGTCTGATGCCACCATTAAACATGTGACCTATTAGAGGCGCATACAGATGAGGTAATAAAAGGGCGGTTTACTACACCGCTAACCACACCCACTTTAGGCAGGACTAAAGACGTATACGGCTGGATGTAAAGACGTATATGTACGTAGGCGGAACTACGTCACTAGCCAGGCCCACTTTTGGGCATGGCTAGGGGGCGTTACGGGGGAAGGTATAAAAGACAGCACACAGGAAGTCTCGGTCTCTTTTCCTGGAGTTCGGCTTCCGGCTCGGCCGAGGAAACGGCTTGTATCGTCTGGGTTACTTGTTTGGTATCTTGTGAGTAATTTCTACATTAAATACTTAGCTTTACTTTCAGTAATTGTGTGTCGCATATCGTTACAGCATCCATTGAAGCCTACAGGTGATGTTTTATATGTATTCATAATAGAATATCTAAAGAGTTAAACAAGTATATTCTGGCAGAAGGCATCTTATTAATCATCCACAATTGCCTGCAGCAATTAACAAACATAAAAATAAAACATTTAGGGTTCTCTTCTCAAAACTTAAAACAAGACAAGAATGTCTACTCTCAATATGTTTAGCCATCATTTTTCTAGATATCCAAAGTAGTAGGATAAGGCAAAAACTGGTAAAATATTGAAAAAATTAGCAAAGTATACATTTAAAGTAATTAAAACTGTTTATGTATTCAAAGACTTTGTGGCTACTATTGCAGAGAATACCATAAAGTTTACAAAACAACCAGCAAAATTAATATTTAAATCTTGTAAGTTTGAAACATTTTAAGTCAATTTTCAAAATCAAGTACATTTCTGTATAGTATTAACATAAGTTGGAAACTTCAATTAAAGGAAATTTTTCATTTACATCATAAATTACAAAAAGCAGTATCTTAAATACATTTTAAAGCATATATTTATAAAGTATCTGTAAGATTTCTTCATGACAGACCTCAAGACTCTGCTCAGAGCAACTGAAGACTTTAGTAAACGGCAGGATATATCAACTATAAAATAAAAAGGTACTTTCATCAAAATCTTATTTTTATAAAAAATCTTCAAGTAAATAAGAGACTGAGAGAAAATATTCACAATGCATATCTGACTAAGTAAATCTCAAAAAAATGAGGAATCCCTATAATGGTAATAGTCAAATAATTTTAAAGTGAACAAAATTCTGAGAGAAAAGAACAGTGGTCAGTTATATAGAGATTACCTAGTGTAACTGTTCATAATAAATGCATTTGAAAACAATGAAGATACTAGCACATCCATCAGAATGGGTGGGTTAAAAAGACAAACAGTTCCAATTGTTGAAGAGGTTGTAAACAACAGGGATTCACATAAATTATATATGCATAATATGTATATATATTAACTAAGAGACATACAATCATATTCCCAATAATTCTTAGAGGAGAAACTTCATAGTAAATTTTCTATACTAGCCATAAGCTAGAAGCAACTTATGTGTCTATTAATGAAATTTTTTTAAAGTGTGAGGTTTTAATATATAGTAAAAAAAAACATTCAGTGATAAGAAAAATATATTTGGAAGCTTTGTGCTATTTAAAGAATCACTTCACACACACAAAAGAAAAACCACATACCATATGGTTCCACTGACAGTTTCTAGATTATTCAAGGCTTGCCTGTGAAAATAAGCACATGATTGGAAACTTCGGGAAGGAACTTTCTGGAATGATGTCAATTTTCTGTGTTTGATGTGGAGGAATAGAAAGGATCACAAGACCACCCTCCACACCCTTATTTCCCCACCCCAAATATCCAGAAGCTCCTACCACCTATTGTATGCAAGCTGCCTTGATGTACTTTATCTCAAGGTGGAGCTAGAATACATAGGCTGGGAAAGACTAGGGGAGGTCTTGCACAGGTATGAACCATTGATCAAAACTCCAAACTGTACGTTCTCCTGCAGATTTTCTAAAGAATAGTACTGTAAAATATTGAGTTACATTTAATGTTATATATACTGACATATTTAGGGAAAATTTGTGCTAGTATCTATGACTTATTTTGAATTGCTCAAAGAATTGATTGGTGACCACTTACAGGGATAGATGGATTGCCAGGTAAAATGACACGGCAAATATAGTAAATATTAACAGAAGACTTTTGGATGGGAATACACGCTTGGTATATAAGTCTTTCAAATTGCTTATACATTTGAAATGTTCAGAATAATGCATTAGAAAACAACAAGGTGTAAAAGAAGTGTCAATCACCTGCAATAGACAAAACATCCAAAGTCAGTATTTTAATTATTATCACCTTTGAAAAAGATCTCTGAGACCAATGCCCTGATGATGACACGGTACTCTGACAGTTTAAAGGAGAAATGGTCCCAAAGGCTCAAGCATTTAAAGAATTGGTCCCTAGTTGGTGGTAGTTTGGGGAGGTTTTGGAGGTGTGAATGTGATAGAGAAAGTATATCACTTTAAAGGGCTTTGAGAGTTAATAGCTTTTCACAGTGGTATTTTGTTTTTGTATTGGTCCTCTCTTTCTCACCCTTTCTCCCTCCCTTCCTGCTTCCCCCACACCTGGAGTTAAGAATGTGAGCTCTGCTGGACACATGGGGAAGGGCCTAAGTCCTGCCCTGGATGAAATGACAGACTCTGGAGATCCCCCCCCAAGGAGGGCCTCACCCTCCCCGGGGAATGATGTGGGGATTGGGTAGGGGGTTGGGTGGGGGGCTAGGAGGGGCTGGTAGAGGGACAAGGGAGGAGGGGTGGGAGAGGGAGCTGGGATTGACATGTGAAGCATTCATGTTTCTAATTTAAATAAAAACATACATTGAGGGAAAAAATAGAATGTGGGTTCTGAGCCTCCTCCTCCTGCTGCCACACTTGCCATCTGCTGCCATGCCTCCACTGCCCCATAATTTAATCTTACTCTTCTGGAGCAATTAGCCAAAGTAAGCTCACATCTTTGGCCATGCTGCTTTGACATGGCAATGAATAAAATGAACTGATACATGAGTTCTTAGAGAAACAGGAAAATGGGAGATGGATAATGAGAGTAATAACCATTCTTGCCTAAAAGAATGACATAACACCACAGAGAAAAGAATCCTTTCAAGTCACTTCAACCCTGTAGGAACTGTATCTCACAGTGACAACTTCAGTTCATAGCATTAGAAATTTTTTGTTTTAACTCTTACAATTATCTTGTGATGTAGGTTTTGTTATCCCTATGCTACAGCTTCAGTAACTAACTGAACTGCCTGTGATGAGAAACTTGCCCATAAAGTAAATCTTTCTTGGAAGGGCTAGAGAAATGGCTTGGTAGCTCCTATTACTTCCTGCTCTTCCAGGGAACTAGTGTTTGGCTCCCATCACCAATATCAGCCACTCAAAATTACCTGTAACATCAACCTCAAGGGATTCAACACTATCTTCTGGACTTCACAGGGACCTACATTCATAATTAATTTTTTTATTTATTTTTCAGTTTAAATTTAGATAAGAAACAAGGTTGCTTCACAAGTCAGTTCCAGGTCCCTCTCCCTTTCCCTCCCCTCCTCCCGTGCCCTCCCCCATCCCCCCCCCCCGTTATCCCCTCATTTCCCCAGGGAGGGTGAGGCCCTCCAAGGGGGTGTCCATAGTCTTTCATTTCATATAGGGCAGGGCCTAGACCCTTCCCCAAGGGTTCAGGGTGAGAGTGAACCTCACATTGTTGGATGGGAGTCCAAAGTCCATGTGTATACTCGGGATGGGTACTGATCTACTGCCCAAGGCTCAATAGATTACCTAGGCCTCCTCAATGACACTCACATTCAGGGGGTCTTGATCAGTCCCATGCTGGATTCCCAGGCTGATGCCTGGGATTCAAAAGTTAACCTTTGTCAGGTCAGCTGTTTCTGGGGGTTAAACCAGCCCAGTCTTAATACCTTTGGTCATCAGTCCTCCCTCTCTGTTACTGGATTTCTTGAGTTCAGCTCAGTACTTAACTGAGGGAGTCTGCCTCTTCTTCCATCAGCCACTGAATGAAGTTTCTGTTTCCCAGACTCTCTGGCCATGGGATTGTAGGCTGGCACTGACCAGACGTATGTCTAACATCCATATATGAGAGACTACATGCCATGTTTCTCTTTTTGTGACTGGGTTACCTCACTCAGGATGGTTTCTTCTAGTGTCATCCATTTGCCTGCAAATCGCAGGATTCCATTGTTTTTTTCTGCTGAATAGTACTCCATTGTGTAAATGTACCACATTTTCTCTATCCACTCTTTGGTTGAGGGGCATCTAGGTTGCTTCCGAGTTCTGGCTATTACAAATAATGCTGCTATGAACATAGTGGAACAGACATCTTTGTTGTGTGAAAGAGCATCTTTTGCATATATGCCTAAGAGTGGAGTTGCTGGGTCTTGTGGTAGGTTTATTCCCATTTTTCCGAGGAATCTCCATACTGACTTCCAAAGTGGCTGAACCAGTTGGCACTCCCACCAGCAATGGAGGAGTGTCCCCCTTTCACCACATCCTCTCCAGCATAAATTGTCATTGGTGTTTTTGATTTTAGCCATTCTGACAGGAGTGAGATGGTATCTCAGAGTTGTTTTGATTTGCATTTCCCAGATGGATAAGGATGTTGAGCACTTTCTCAAGTGCCTCTCAGCCATTTGAGACTCCTCTATTGAAAATTCTCTATTTAGTTCTGCAGCCCACTTTTTAATTGGGTCCTTTGCTGTTTTGGAGACTTGCTTCTTGAGTTCTTGGTAAATTTTGGAGATCAACATTCTGTCAGATGTGGGATTAGTGAATATTTTTTCCCATTCTGTGGGCTGCCTTTTTGTCTTGCTGACTGTGTCCTTTGCCTTACAGAAGCTTCTCAGTTTCAGGAGGTCCCATTTATTAATTGTTGATCTCACTGTCTGTGCTAGTGGTGCTATGTTCAGGAAGCTGTCTCCTGTACCAATTCGTTCAAGGGTACCACCCAGTTTCTCTTCTAAGAGGTTCAGTGTGGCTGGATTTATGTTGAGGTCTTTGATCCATTTGGACTTAAGTTTTGTGCATGGCGATAAACATGGATCGATCCGCATTCTTCTACATGCCAGCCTCCAGTTATGCCAGCACCATTTGTTGAAGATGCTTTCTTTATTCCATTGTATATTTTTAGCTTCTTTGTCAAAGATCAGATGTTCCTACGTGTGTGGGTTAATATACGGGTTTTCAATTCGATTTCATTGGTCTACCTGTCTATTTTTGTGCCAATACCAAGCTGTTTTCAGGACTATAGCTCTGTAATAGAGCTTGAGGTCAGGGATGGTGATGCCTCCGGATGTTGCCTTGTTGAACAGGATTGTTTTGGCTATCCTGGGTCTTTTGTTTTTCCATACAAAATTGATTATTGTTCTTTCAAGGTCTGTGAAGAATTGTGGTGGTATTTTAATGGGGATTGCATTGAATCTGTAGATTGCTTTTTTACTACATTGATCCTACCTATCCAAGAGCATGGGAGATCTTTCCATTTTCTGAGGGCTTCTTTAATTTCTTTCTTTAAAGATTCAAAGTTCTTACGATACAGGTCTTTCACTTGTTTGGTTAGCGTTACCCCAAGGTATTTTATGTTGTTCGTGGCAATTGTAAAGGGTGATGTTTCTCTGATTTCTCTTTCAGCCCTTTTATCATCTGTATATAGTAGGGCTACTGATTTTCTTGAGTTGATCTTGCAGCCTGCCACTTTGCTGAAGAGTTGTAAGAGTTCCCTGGTAGAGTTCTTTGGGTCATTGATGTAAACTATCATATCATCTGCAAACAGTGAAAGTTTGACCTCTTCCTTCCCAATTTGTATCCCCTTGATCCCCCTTTGTTGTCATATGGCAATGGCTAGAACTTCAAGTACCATGTTGAAAAGGTTTGAAGAGAGTGGACAGCCTTGTTTTTTGTTCCTGATTTTAGAGGAATTGCGTTGAGTCTCTGTCATTTAGTTTGATGTTGACTGATGGTTTACTGTATATAGCTTTTATTATGTTTAAGTATGTCCCTGTTTGAGATTATCATCGTCCCATCTCAGTAGGAAGTAGTTTTGAGAATTCCACTTCCCCTCTCCCTACTATTGATATTATAGGATAGTTTACACCTGTTAGTGTTAGTTTTCAATTATTTTAGAGTTGGGATTGGAAGGACGTATTCAGATTTGGGTGTTTCTTTCAGATAAGTTTAGGTTTAGATAGGATAGATATTTGATACATTTTGTTCATTGACACAAGTTGTTTTAAGTTTAAATATCTTTTTTAGACTAAAAGGGGAATTGTATGAGGAAGCCTGTATGCTTCCAGTAAAAGAGCACGTGGCCGCGAGAGAAATTTTGGAATACCACCTAACCTTACTGGCAGGTAGAAGGTGCTGTTTCCTGGAGGCAGGAATCGTGCCTTGCCGAGCGAAGTGGTGAGGAACTTAGCAAAAGGAGAGTCCAGGTGTGCCTGGTCGGGCCGAGGAACAGCCACTTTTCTGGGTTCCTGGATCCGGATTCAAAAACTTCTGACACCAAATGAGGCTCCAAAGATGCTGTAACAATAAATGGCACACTTACTGAAAGTAAAACTAAGTATTTATTGTAGAAATTACTCACAAGATACCAAACAAGTAACACAGATGAGCCCAGTAGTTTTCCGCTGCCGAACCAGAAGCTGAAATCCGGGAAAAGAGACCAAGACTTCCTTTGTGCTGTCTTTTATGCCTTCCCTCATATTGCCCCCTAGCCACGCCCAAAAGTGGGCCTGGCTAGTGACGTAGTTCACTGCCTACGTACGTATAAGTCTTTAGTCATGCCTAAAGTGGGTGTGGATAGCGGTGTGGTAAACTGCTCTTTTATTACTTCATCTGTATGCACCTCTAGTAAGTCACATGGTTAATGGCAGAATACAGGCTTCCTCCTACACTTGTTATCCCAGATCTCTCCAAGACCTTTATCATGAAGGGGTGTTGGATTTTTGTCAAAGGCTTTTTCAACATCTAGTAAGATGATCATGTGGTTTTTGTTTTTCAGCTTGTTTATATGGTGGATTACGTTGATGGATTTTCGTATGTTGAACCATCCCTGCATCCCTGGGATGAAACCTACTTGACCGTGGTGAATGATTGTTTTGATGTGTGCTTGGATCTGGTTTGCCAGTATTTTATTGAGTATTTTTGCATCAGTGTTCATGAGGGATATTGGTCTGACGTTCTCTTCTTAGTTGTATCTTTGTGTGGTTTGGGGATCAAGGTTATTGAAGCCTCATAGAAAGAGTTTGGCAAAGACCCTTCTGCTTCTATGGTGTGGAATACTTTGAGAAGAATTGGTATAAGCTGTTCTTTGAATTTCTGGTAGAATTCTGCACTGAGGCCATCTGGACCTGGGCTTTTTTTGGTTGGGAGACTTTTGATGAATGCTTCTATTTCCATACGGGTTATAGTTCTATTTAAATTGCTTATCTGTTCTTGATTTAGTTTTGGCAAGTGATAGCTTTCCAGGAAGTCGTCCATTTCTTTTAAGTTTTCGAATTTTGTGGAGTACAGGTTTTCAAATTATGACCTGATGATTCTCTGGATTACCTCAGAGTCCATTGTTATGTCCCACTTTTCATTTCTGATTTTGTTAATTTGCATGTTCACTCTCTGCTGTTTGGTAAGTTTGGACAAAGGTTTGTCTATCTTGTTGATTTTCTCAAAGAACCAACTCTTCGTTGCATTGATTCTTTGTATTGTTTCCCTAGTTCCTACTTTATTGATTTTAGCCCTCAATTTGATTATTTCCTGGTGTCTACTCCTCCTGGGGGAGTTTGCTTCTTTGTGTTCTAGAGCTTTCAACTGTGCTGTTAATTCTCTAGTATAACTATTCTCCAGTTTCTTCATGTGGGCATTTAGTGCTAAGAACTTCCCCTGTAGCACTGCTTTCAAAGTGTCCCATAGGTTTGGGTATGTTGTGTCTTCATTCTCATTGAGTTCTAGGAAGTCTTTAATTTCTTTTTTTATTCCTTCTTTGACCCAGGGATGGTGCAGTTGAGCATGAGTTTGTAGGTTTTCTGCAATTTGTGTCGCTGTTGAATTCTAATTTTAAAGCATGGTGGTCTGATAAGATGCATGGAGTTATTCCAATTTTTTGTAGCTGCTGAGGTTTGATATGTTGCCAAGTATGTGGTCGATTTTTGAGAAGGTTCCATGTGGTGGTGAGAAGAAGGTATATTCTTTTTTATGTGGATGAAATGTTCTATAGATGTCTGTTAATCCCAGTTGGGTCATTATTTCTATTAGACCCTTTGCTTCTTTGTTGAGTTTCTGTCTGGTATTCCTATCTAGTGGTGAGAGTGGTGTATTGAAATCTCCCACTATAACTGTGTGGGGCTTTAGATGTGATTTAAGTTCTAATAATGTTTCTTTTACAAATGTGGATGCCTTTGTATTTGGGGCATAGATGTTCAGGATAGACACTTCATCTTGGTGGGTTTCACCTGTGATGAGTATGTAATGACCTCCTTCATCTCTTTTGATTGATTTTATTTTAAAGTCTAGTTTGTTAGATATTAGGATTGCTACCCCTGCTTGTTTCTTGGGTCCATTTGATTGAAAAATCTTTTCCCAACCTTTAACTCTCAGGTAATGTCTGTCTTTGAGGGTGAGGTGTGTTTCTTGTATGAAGCAGAAGGAAGGGTTCTGTCCTCGAATCCATTCTGCTAGCCTGTGTCTTTTTATGGGTGAGTTAAGGCCATTAATGTTGAGGGATATTAATGACCATTGATTGCTCATCCTTCTTCGATTTGCAGTGGTTGTTGTTGGTAGAATTATGTGTGGAATTTCACCCCTTTGTTCTTTTGGCTGTTGGTAGAGAGGGATTCTCTAATGCCTATGTTTTTCTGGTTGTAGTTAGCTTCCTTGGGTTGGAGTTTTCCTTCCAAAATTTTCTGTAGGGCTGTATTAGTGGATATGTATTGCTTGAATCTAGTTTTGTCATGGAATATCTTGTTTTCTCCGTCTATAGTGATTGAGAGCTTTGCCGGGTATAGTAGTCTGGGCTGGCATCCATGGTCTCTTAGTGTTGGTAGAATATCTATCCAGAACCTTCTGGCTTTCAGAGTTTCCATGGAGAAGTCAGGTGTAATTCTGATAGGTCTGCCTTTATATGTTACTTGACCATTTTCCTTAGCTGCTCTTAATATTCTTTCTTTATTCTGTATATTTGGGGTCTTGACTATTATGTGGCGAGGGGATTTTTTTTGTGGTCCACTCTATTTGGTGTTCAGGAAGCTTCTTGTACCTTCATTGGCATGTCTTTCTTAAGGTTGGGAAAGTTTTCTTCTATGATTTTGTTTAATATGTCTTCTGCCCCTTTGAGGTGGTTTTCTCCTTCTTCTATACCTATTATTCTTAGGTTTGGTCTTTTCATGGTGTCCCATGTTTCCTGGATGTTTTGTGTTAAGGATTTGTTGGACTTAAGGTTTTCTTTGGTTGATGAATCCATTTCTCCTAGTGTATCTTCAACACTTGAGATTCTCTCTTCCATCTCTTCTATTCTGTTTGTAATGCTTGTATCGGTAGTACCTGACTATTTGCCCAGCTTTTCTATTTTCTGCCTTTCTTCAGATTGTGTTTTTTTATTGTCTCTATTTCAGTTTTCAACCCTTGCAGTGTTTGCATTGCTTCTTGCAATTTTCAGTTTATCTTTTCGTCCATTTGTTGCCTTTTATGAATTTTTTTGGTTTGTTCTTTCTTCTATTTCTTGCATTTTTTGGTTTGCTTTTTGTTCCATTTCTTGCATTTTTTGCTTTGTTTCTTCTTCCATTTCCTGCCTTTTTTGGTTTGTTTCTTCTTCCATTTCTTTCATTTTTTGCTTTGCTTTTTCTTCCATTTCTTGCATTTTTTGCTTCGTTTCTTCTTTCATTTCCTGCCTTTTTTGGTTTGTTTTTTCTTCCAATTCTTGCTTTTTTTGGTTTGTTTTTTCTTCCATTCCTTGCATTTTTGGTTTGTTTTTTCTTCCATTTCTTTGAGGGATTTTCCTATGTCCTCTTTTAGGACCTCCATCATTTTCATGAAAGTGGTTTTAAGGTTGTTCTCTTCTGCTTCATTCGCATTGGAATGTTGGAGTCTTGCTGGTGTGAAGTCTCTAGAATCTGGTGATGTCATATTTGTTTTTCTGTTGCTGAGTGTGTTTTTGTATTGTCTCTTTCCCATCTCTTCTTCTAGTGGATGCAGAAAGAGCCCCTTACTGGTCTGATGGTTAGGGGACCAGAGTTCCCTTTTGGTTGGTGCTAGCAAGTCCAATAATCTGGTAGTTCTTCTATTCCTTGTCCTCGTTTTGGTCCCGTGGGTGGAGAAGAAGAACAGGAATCTGGGGCGCTTAGCCTCCTACCTGGTCCCCTGGACCCTATGCTGTATCCTGTTGTACCTGATCCTGAGGCCAGAACAGCTGCTCCCCTGGTCTCCCTGGCTCCTCTGGTTTCCTGGTCTAGTTGGTGGGAGAGAAGTCCTGGAGTCTGGGGTGTTTGGCTCCTGCTGGGATTGGAAGTTCTGTGCAGTTCCCAAGGGATCCCCAAGCACTGGAACACAGGCCCAGAAGCCGGCCTGTTTACCTGATGCTGCCGTCGGAACAGCTGCTTCCCTGGACTCCCCCATAATTAATTTTTTAAGATCTATTTACTTCCAGTTTATGTATATGGATGGTTTCCCTACAGGTATATCTCTGCACCACATGCATGCAATACCCATGAAGGTCAGAAGAGGACAGGTGATTCTCTGGAACTGAAGTTATAGATGGTTGTTAGTTCTATATGGTGATTAGAACCCTGGTCACTGGAAGAGCAGTCAGTGAGTGCGCTTAACCAAGGAGCCATCTATACAGCTGAAAAAATTAAATCTAAACAACAAATAAAACTGTCATGGAATGGTAATATAGCTTAAAACTAAGGCAGCCCTTTGAACAAAACCCAAAATTTATGTTGTCAACAGCTACAGTTGAATTTTCCGTATGAATCCTGATCCCCGAGAGAAATTCCCTCCTGTGGGTTATACTATGGCACAGCTGAGAAGCTCTGTTTGGTCTGTAGCGTCCCTTGGTCTGTGAGTGGACTCTGAAACTTATAAGAACAATTCTGACAAGGTATAAGTCCTTGTCATCAAATTCCTTTTCCTTGGCCATTCAAAGTCCTTCTTCCCTGTTGGGAAAAAAAAAACCAGGAGAAAATCTGCAAAAAAAAATAAGAGACTAAGATGAAAGAGACAAGGAGATAGACTATCTGAATGTCATGAAAAAGCAGGTGTCTAACTGCTGGCCAAATGTTAAATTACTAGAGCAATTTGGCTGCCTCGTGTATCTCAATGCCAGCTATCCAGGATTAACAAAGGCCCGCATATATCAGCAAACAGCTGAAGATAATTTTCAACAACACTGTGCCCAAAGCAAAGGAAGACATTCGAACGATCTCATCAAACCTTTTGAGCCTGAATGTTTGTCTGATTTCATTGGAAGTCACAGGCTTTGCCTCCTGTGCTCTTTGGCGTATCTTACATCAGCTCTTTCTGGGAAAATGTTAGTCATGGTGAGCAGATATGCTTGCCAGAGGTCTGAAGATGAAGCTGGACCAATCTCTCATACACTTAGGAAGCCTTTCCATATGTCCTGTTGTGTCTGATGATACATGACTTGAGGACTCTTATCAAGAGAGTCAAAACAGAAGAGCAATTTTATCTTGGGATATCACTGCCCATGTGCTCTCTCTCACAGGAGTAGGTGTCTGATGTAGCTATCATGTCAATCCAAGGTAAAGTGTCAAGCCTCCCTATGTATGTTTCCCTATCCCTCTAATTACATCCCTCAGCAATCTTCGGAGTGTTATTAGGATTCAGAGAAACAATATAAACTTTCAAAGAAAAAAGAAAGTGTCGGCTACTTTGTTCGGACCTGCTGGGTACCATTCAATAAATGTCAAACCTGAAGCTTTCAAGAGTCATGGTAGCGTCTTCTCTTTTTTTCCATCAATATTCCTCTTTGTGTATCATTAAATATTCACATACCTCTAAGAATTTTTTGTTCTTTTATTTTGTTTGTTTTGGCACTGGGCAAGGAACCCAGGGTCGTGCATAAGCTAGGCAAGCCCTCACTCTACCAGAGAGCTACATCCCCAGTTTTTTGTCAATTCTTTCATTTCTACTCAGTTAACTGGGCTCAAGACAAGAAATATTCTTTCAAATTACCTCTTCTATTGAATGAATTGAGTTAGCAGCAAATATAGCCCAAGAATACCTGTTTCTGATTTCTCATGCCAAAAAAAAAATCTGGGATCTTCTTAAATATTAAAAATATTTAAAATCTGGTCTTCATTTTAAATTATCTTATATTACACTTCATATTTTAATTATACATATGCATACATTGCTTCTGAGTGCGGATTTGTGCACGAGCATATGGGTGTCCACAAAGACCAGACAAGGGCACTAGGCCCACTGGACCTAGACACTACCTTAAAGATTATACTATGGTTGGCTGCATGTGGGTACTGAAAATCAAACTCATTTATTCATTAATAGTAAAAAGCACTTTTAATTGCTAAGCTCTCTTTCCAGCCTCTCATAGAGCTTATTACTTATTGAATCATAACTTCTTTTACTTTTTCTTTCCAAAAAGTTCAAATATAACCCAGCTTACTATTAAAGCTATCCCCTTCTTATACCAAATGTTATTCAAATGGTTAAGGAAATGTGAAGAAAAAAATAAAGAAGTGTCAGTCTTAAGGACTGAATTACATATGAATTGCAAATGTGCATTGGTTTTCTGGAGTCATCCATTGAGGAGTCTACAGATGCAGAAATACTACATGTGTGACATCTGCAGTATGACTAATCCACTCTGCACAGCTCTAGGTAATCCAGATGCCACTGTAACTTCTCCTTTACCAGTTAACTGCTGCTATATAACACTAACCCCCCCAAGTGGGGCTTCCAATTCAGAAGGAAAGATTCTTTCACTAGTTCAAGAAGAACTATTCCTATTTTTTAAATACAATCTGAAAGCAGAATGGCTACAGCCATAGTTTCTGTCATGCTTTTCTGTTGTACAATATGGTTTCACTAGACTCATGCTATGTACGAGATATACAGTTGACTCCTTTTCATACACTGTTTTTACCTTTGCTGTTGGATGAACGAACTCTGTGTACAAGTACTTTTAAAGAGGAATTCACTTTGATATTAGCAATGCCTCTCCTAAGTTGCTCTGAAGGGTCAGAGATGTGGGAACAAGAATTCAAGAATCCTGTGTGACGCATCTAAGTCTAGACCAACTTATTGAGAGGCCAAATGCTTTTCTTCCTGAGTTGTGCTGATAAGAGAATGAACCTCCAAATTAATCTAATAATGGTAATATACTGGAAAGTCAAAGACAATTTGAATTAAGCTTCCTATACCTTTGACCTAGTGAGTACCATCATGTTTTCTGAAATCCAAAGCTATATTACTAAAGTCAATGGTCAGACTCTTATCAAAATAAATTATACAGAATTTCCTAGCTTTAGAATTTCTAAAGGGTAGTTGATGGAGTTTTAATATTAGAAGAAAGATTAAAATTTAAATTTTTAAAGTCCAGCTAGGTAGGAGAGTACACACTTCCATTTATAGTAGCTGCCATAGCCTTGGGAAAGGTAATGATCTAAATATCCCATCTAAGAATTATTCACAAGACATCCCATCAAAGCTCAAATTTATTTATTTCTTAGAAGACAAATTCTCAGACCAAATGTCAATGTTTCATTGACTCCAAATCCTTCAGTTCTATTGCCTCTATATCAGGAGCATGAATGATTGGTAACTTGATTTTTCAAGTGACACTGTAGGGTTGAAAAAGTCAGCAAATGTACAGTGAACCTGAAGGAAGATGGAAAAATCACAGGATGAGGATCCTCTCTAAAATGGGGAGAGATGAGATAGGAAGAATTCTGTTCTGGATGGTTTGGGGTCTTATTCTGACTCTGATTATGGATCTAGAGCAAATCACATTACTTTTCTGTATTTTGGCTTCCTTGTATAAATAACAAAGAATACCACATATATTTTAGCTGCAGGTGATAGAAACCCAATTTAAAGTTATTTAAAATGAAAAGAACTGAATTTATTACCCAACACAATCAGAATTTTTAGGAAACAATACTCAGAAAGGACTATATAGATGCTTACAGGCAGAAAAGCAAGCTGGTTCTCTTCAATCTCTGTTCCTTTCTTGGTTTTCATTCTACCTGGGGGTAGATTCCTTTCCTCTTAATGATATTAATTAAAATACAAAAAGCATCATTTATCTGAAAACTTGTTAAAGATATATAGAAGAAACTTTAGATTTACATTATGAAATTACATTAGATATTTATAGACATCAGAATCTGACATACAGCTTTATATGAATTTGTCTTTTAAGAAATAAATATATTTGAGCTTTGATGGGATGCCTTGAGAATAATTCTTAAATGGGATATTTAGAGCATTGCCTTTCCCAAGGCTATGGCAGTTACTATAAAACAAGAGTATGCCAAAAATCTTCACTTCTTTAGTAGGGAGCCAGGATGTATAACAGAAAAAGAAGTATCATAGATAATTTTTGCTTTTACATTTGCTATTTAATTGCTTTATTCTAAAAGCATCTGTGACTTCTACCAAATACTCCAAAAGGCTCCCCTTAAGGGAAAATCAAAAACACAAATTCTATAGGCATCCAAAAATAATAATTGACTTCTAAAAATTCCATGTTTACAAACATAATTCAGTAGGTAATATGGGCTGTTCCTTAGAGACACAATCTACTTAACACAAGTGGAAAAGATAATAAAAATAGGGCTTAAATTTGCAAATGAAATAAATTTATAACAACTCAAGTTCTCTTGTGAATGCTACCAAACATTCAAGTAATGAAGCACAGTGATGTCATTTCAAGAGCTGTGTGCAGGAAGAATACCTCTTATGCTATGCAGCTAATACTAAAACTAAAAATATTAGAAGAATGCGCTCACGTGTGTGTGTGTGTGTGTGTACATATATATTCCAGAGCATTGATGCAATGATCTTTACAAAATATTAGTATAGAAAATCCAACAAAGGGGTAAAATTACATGCTATATAGTATCTAGGACAGTCAGATGTACAACAAGGTAGGTACAACACTCAAAAGTCAATGTGGCCATCAGACTAAAATTATATGATCAGTAGTAAATTCAGAAGAAGAATTTGGCCAAACCCAAATTAAAAATAGTGTCAGTAAAATAGGATTAGATATAAGTCTTCCTAATCTTATACAGAATATCTGTTGAGTATTATGCATAACATCAGACAAAATAACCTTTCAAAGATCCCCAACACTTGATACCATCATATTGAGGGTTAAGATTTCTAAAAGTAACATTTGAGTGGGTACTATAAAGACTCATAATTAGCCAAAGTATTCTGAGTAATTGACTGCAGAGTACTCAGTTGTAAATGAGAGATTTATATCACAACACCCCCACTCACAATAAGGTTCAGGGAATATCACTGAAAAGGGGGTAAAATGAAAGTAAGAGACAAAAATTGGAAGAAAAGTTTTGAAACTCTGTCTTCCGGACATGACAAAGCCAGTGAAGCCAGAAATTCACAACAGCTATGATTACTTGCATATGATCAAGACAGAACCTTTCAACCTCATATCAGGAGTGGAAGAGTGGTACATGAGTCCCCACCTCTAGATGAAAAGCTGTTGGTAGTTAACAGCTGTTATAGAAGAGGGTTCTTTTTAATTCACTATGTGGCTACTAGTAACTTTCCCATGTTCTAGTAAACAATGTCATAACCTGTCACATGCAAGCAACACTAATTGAACTATATCTGTAAAAACACATGCATGAAAGTAGGAGGTAGATGTGTGGGATAATGGGGAAACATCTAGAAATGACCAACAATTTCAGCAAAGTGTATGGATACAAAATCAACTTGTAAAACACAATTTCCTTTCTCAATGCACCAACAAGCAATCATACTTGGAAAGAGACAGAGGAACACACCTATTCATAAGAGCCTCAACAGGCATGGAGTGAGAGAGGGAGAAAAAAGAGAGGGGGTAGGAGGAAGACAGACACACAGACAGTGGGGAGAGAGAGAGAGAGAGAGAGAGAGAGAGAGAGAGAGAGAGAGAGAATGGGAGTGAAAGACTTCTACAATGAAAATTTAAATCTCTGAAGAAAGAAGTCAAGAAAGACACTAGAAAATGGAAAAACACGCCCACATGCTCATGGATTGGGAGAACTGATACTGTGAAAATGACCCTTCTACTAAATATATGCATTCCATACAATGCCATTGAAGTTGTGCCACCTGAGGAGATAATGATCCCCCAGGCCAAGAGCTATAGACTCTTGTACATTGTTGGTAAGGTAAGTCAAAGAGACTCCCAAAACAATATAAGTTATGGCTTTTGTCCATTCATTGCCTCCCAGAAGTTGAAGACAAGTCCTGCTACTTAAGACACCATGTACTTCAAACACAGAACTCAGGATTCCAGTGGGATCTGACCTATAAGCTTCCTCTTTGAGAATCAGCTCTCATTGTACTGGAGCTACTGGAGCTTCCAAGTGACACACGCAATAAATTGTACTATCATCCACGATATCTATGAACCACAACAACAGCATGACAAAGTATCCCTAAAGGTTCAACATTTGTGCTTACTATTGGGTCTAATTAAACTTAAGACTCACTCAACAGGAAATAAATTATGCTTTCCTGTAGAAATCTTGCCAGAGACATGATGTTGTGGATCTTACAGGAGAAAGTATAATAGCCACTTTACTAAACCAGAGTGATTCTTAATAGCATGCTACATACTATTATACCCATAGATAAGTGTGGTTCTTTCTCCTCATAAAAGAAGCATCTCTTTGGAACAGAGACCATTAAAAAAAGCTGCAGCTGTACATCTGGAAATTTGAGGCAGCAGTCTGAAGTAGGAAATCTGAGGAAGCAGTCTGAGGAGCAGTGCAGCCTGAGGCAGTCAGTCTGAGGATGCAGTCTGAGGAGACAGTTGGAAGACAAATTGCCCCCTTTGGTCTGAAAATTCAATAGAGGTGGAAAACGGTCAGTGCCGCAGCAGGGCCAGGTCATGCTGGGAGATAGTGTCAGCACAACAGTGGCAGGAGCAACCTCCAGGAACTCTCTGAAAACTAGAGCCTCACCCTCAGTCCTGCCTGCCCTAGAGGACCAATCGCTGGAGCTGTAACACTGCCTATACCTGGAGGAGCTAGAGCCCCACCTGAGGAGCAACCATCTGAACCTTGGGACCATCTACATCTGGAGGAGTAATTACCAGAGACTCAACCCTGCCTGTATCTGAAGGAGCATTCAACAGAACCAGAGATCCCAACTACATGAATTGGAGAAAGAGGGATCCCTGAAGCACAGGCTCCACCTGGACCAATTGGAGAAAGAGATGTGTAGACAACAGGGTAAGAATACACTCAACAACACAAAGAGCAATACAACACCACCAGAAACTAGTGGTTCTGTAGAACAAGACCTGAACATCACAACAGAGATGAAGCAGAAGAAAATGACATCAAAAATAACTTTATGAATATGATTGAGGCCCTTAAAGAGGAAATGAAAAATTCCCTTAAAGAAATGGAGGAAAAGACAAACAAAAAAATTGAAAAGATCAACAAATCTCTTTAAAAGCCAAGAAGAAGCAATTAAAACTGTAAAGGAAACAGCTCAAGATTTTAAAACTTAAATTGTGACCATAAAGAAAACATAAACCAAGGAAATTCCAAAAATGGAAAATCTGGGTAAGTGTTCAAGAAGTACAGATGCAAGTAGGAACAACAGAATACAAGAGATGGAAGAGAGAACCTCAGGTGTTGATACAATAGAGGAAACAGATTCATTAATCAAGGAAAACATTAAACTAAACAAATTCTTAACACAAAATATACAGGAAATCTGGGACACCATGTAAAGATCAAACCGATGAATAGAATAATAGGGATAGAAGAAGTTCAACTCAAAGACACAGAAAATATATTCAACAAAATCATAGAAGAAAGCTTTCCCAACCTAAAGAAGGATGTGCCTATGAAAGTACAAGAAGCTTACAGAACACCAAATAGACTGGACCAAAAAAAAGAAAAAGAAAAAGAAAAGTCCCCTCTTTCCACATAACACTAAACACACAGAATAAAGAAAGAGTATTAAGATCTGCAAAGGAAAAAGCCCAAGTAAGATATAAAGGCAGACCTATAGTTACACCCAACTTTTCAGTGGAAACAATGAAAGTCAGAAGGTCCTGATCAAATGTTATGTAGAAACTAAGAGACCATGGATGCCAGCCCAGATTACCATATCCAGCAAAGCTTTCAATTACCATAGATGGAGAAAACAAGATATTCCATGACAAAACCAAATTTAAACAATACTTATTCACAAATTCAGGCCTAAAGAAAGTACTAGAAGGAAAGCTACAACCCAGGAAAGTTAGCTACATACACAAAAAAAAAGGGCATTAGATAATCCCACACCAGCAAATCCCTAAGAAAAGAAATGCACACATAATACCACCATCAACATCAAAAATAAAAATAACAGGAACTAGCAGTCACTGGTCATTAATATCCCTCAATAACAATGGACTCAATTTGCCTATAAAAAAGACACAGGTTAACAGATTGGATATAAAACAGAATCCATGCTTCTGCAACAAACAAGAAACACATCAACTACAAAGACAGACATTACCTCAAAGTGAAGGATTGGGAAAATATTTTCCAATCAAATGGACCTAAGAAACAAGCTGGGGTAGCTATCCTAATATCTAATTAAAATAGACTTCAAACTAAAATTAGTCAAGAGATGAAGAAGGCCATTTCATATTCCTCACACACAAAAAAAATCCATCAAGATGAAGTCTCAGTTTTGAACACCTATGCCCCAAATACAAGGGCACCCTCGTATTCTCATTTGTAAAAGAAACTTATTAAAGCTTAAATCACACATCAAACTCCACACATTAATAGCTGGAGGCTTCAACACCCCATTCTTACCACTGAACAAGTCTGCCAGACAGAAACTTAACAAAGAAATAAAGGAATTAACAGATGTTGATTCAAATAGGCCACAGATATCTATGGAACATTCCACACAAACACAAACGAATATACCTTCTTTTCAGTACCCCTAGAATCTTCTCTAAAATTGGCAACATACTTGGTAACAAAGAAAACTGCAAACAGATACAAAAAATTAATTAACTACCTGTATCTTATCAGTTAGAAGTTAACAACAATTCTAATTGTAGAAAGCCCCTAAACTCATGGAAATTGAACAATGCTCAACGGAATCACCCGTGGGTCAAGGAAGAAATAAAGAAAGAAGTGAAAGTCTTCTAAAATTCAATGAAAATTATAGCACACCATACCCGAACTTATGGGACACAATGAAAGCAGTGATAATAGTAAAATTCATAGCAATAAATGCCTACATGAAGAAGCTATAGAAATCCCACACTAGCAAAATTAACAGAACAACTGAAAGCTCTAGAACAACAAAAAAAAAAAGAACAAAGAAAATTTACCCAGGATATACAAAACAATCCTCTACAAGAAAGAAACTTCCAGAGGCAACACCATCCCTGACTTCAAGATCTACTATGAAAACAACTTAGTATTAACACAAAAACAGACAGGTATACCAGTGGAATTGAATCAAAGACCCTGAAATCAATCCACACATTTATGAACACTTGAGTTTTGACAAAGAAGCTAAAATTATAAAATGGAGAAAAGAAAGCATCTTCAACAAATGGTGTTGGCATAGATGGATATAGACATGTAGAAGAATGCAAATAGATCCATATCTTACCATGCACAAAACTCAAGTCCATATGGATCAACAACCTCAAAATAAAACCAACCACACTGAACCTCAAAGGAAAGAAAGTGGGAAGCAGCCTTGAAAGCATTGGCACAAGAGATTATTTCTTAAATATAATTCCAGTAGCACAGACACTGGGAGCAACAATCAATAAAAGGAACCTTCTGAAACTGAAAAAAAAAACTTCTGTAAAGCAAAGGATATGGTCAACAAGACAAAACAGCAGCCTACAGAATGGGAAAAGATCTTTACCAACCCCGCATCTGACAAAGGACTGATCTCCAAAATATACAAAGAATTCAAGAAACTAGACATCAAACTACCAAATAACCCAATTAAAAAATAGAGTACAGATGTAAACAAAGAACTCTAAATAGAGGAAGCTCAAATGACTGAAAGATGCTTAAGGAAATGATCAACATCCTTAGTTATCAGAGAAAAGTAAGTAAAACAGCCATTTTACACATGTCAGAATAGCCAAAATCAAAGACTCTGATGACAGCTTATGCTGGAAAGGATGTGGAGTAAGGGGAACCAACCTGCCTCCATTGCTGATGGGAGTGCAAACTTGTACAGTTTGGAAATCAGTATGGCAGTTTCTCAGGAAATTGGGAATCAATCTTCCTCAAGACCCAGCAATGCCACTGTTGGGCATATACCCAAAGGATGCTCACTTACACCACAAGGATACTTACTCAACTATGTTCATAGTAGCATTATTTGTATTAGCCAGAACCTGGAAACAACCTAGATGCTCCTCAACTGAAGAATACTACTCAACAGAAAAAAACAATATCTTAAAACTTGCAGGCAAATGAATGGAACTAGAAAAAGCTACCCTGAATGAGGTAATCCAGACCCAGAAAGACAAATATAACATGTACTTATTCATAAAGCAAAGGAAACCATCCCATAGGTAACAAAGAGAAACCTAGATAACAAAGAGGCTCCTAAGAGAGACGTACATGTATCCACCTAGGAAGGGGAAAAAGACAAGATTTCCTGAGTAAATTGGGAACTTGGGAAGCAAGGGGAGGGTGGAAGGGGAGAGGAGAGAAGGGAGGAAAAGTGAGGAGAAAATGTATAGCTCAATAAAAATAAATAATAAACCTACAACTGTTCAAAATGCAGATGGCAACTTATTGTGGGGTGCCCAAGTAGAGAGAGAAGACAAAAGATTCTAAGAGTCTGTTGTGAGATTGTGTCTATGTTTCTCATAGAAATGATTAGAAAGCTATATCCATGATAGCTCAACAATATGGCTGCCCAAACAGGCCTGAATAATGACAATATCAATGAACACATGGAGGTAGAAATCTTACTAGAGGCGCCAACTCTAGAGAAAGAATTGCTAACAGCAAGAGAATTAATCTTCTCCAAGGGTGATTCCCCTAACTATTTATCTAACATCAAGTGCTCAACCTTAAAATTATATATATGTAACAAGTAATGAAAACAATGCTAAATAGACTCAACAGATTGTATTTATATATTTATGGATTTATGCAGGTATCAATAATAACTAAAGAAAAAGGGGCCATAACTTGAGAGAGCAAATGGGGATACGGGAAGGGTGGGAGGGGAAATGATATAATTATTCTTTAATATTCTAAAAGCACAAAAGTAAAACATAATTTGGATAAGGAAAAAATAAGAAGAATAATCACAACAAATTCTAGCAAGGATTTCAGTGCTGGTGGTAATACAAACAAAACCAGCTACTATGGAAATCAGTATGTCTCAAGGGGGTGAAAAGAGACTTACCATAAACCTAGTCAGACTACTCCTGCTTATTTATCCAAAGGACTCTAAGTCAGCACACAACAGGAAATTGCAGTTTCTTTTGTGTTTGCTGCAGCACTAGGCAGAATACTAAGCTTAGCCAGTCTACCACATACTAAACAGCAGATGAAAGTATAAAGAATTTGCATATGTACACAATGAAATATTTCATCCACAAGCTACAAAGATATTTATTTATTTCGCTCTAAAAGTGCTGCATATGGACATAATCAAATGAAATAAGCCAGTTTCTGAGGTATAAACATGTTTCCTCATATGTATATTCCTGTATTTTATATACATACATAAAATCATGTATATTCCTATAACATTAAATTAGAAAAAAACTTTCTAAGGTAACAAAAAGGACTAGTTGGAGAGGCAGTGAAGAAAATTGAAGGGAAGGAGATATAGGAGGAAATATCTTTAACATATATACATGTATGGAATGTCCTTATGTAACAAAATACCATTTACAGTGCATATATATATATTAAAATTGTTAAGTATCTTGCAAATAAAGGTAATAAGTCACACAGCTTAATGAGAGATAATTCCTGGGTGCCATAATCTTGAAATTCTTTTCAACATTGTTTATGCAATATATACAAAATGCTGCACACATACACACACATACACAACTATATGCACACTTACAAATGTAATACATCTTTCCATAGTTAAAATAATAGTCTACAACATTTCTCCTTTTGTCTAAATAAAATTAAAGGTTTTAACTTTATCATAGTAAAGTCACATACAAGAACAGTTATCAAGTTATTATATTATATATTCTGTTTTGATGAGTCCAAAAATCTGGACCTAATTTACCTTCTATCATAGCTAAGGAAAACTGTAATTATAACTATCTAGTGTTCAACTTCATCAAAGCCCACAAAAGGATATGCTATTACCTGAGTAAACAGGAAGTGTAGTACAAGATACTTCCAAAACTACAGAAATGACAGAGACATCTGGCTGCTTGGACAATCACCCAAGTTTTCTCTGCAACATTGGAGTATCTAGTCTTCAGCCTATAGGCCTAGAACACCTGTCAGACTCTTTTATGAAACAGGAATTTAGAGGACTGTACCACCTAGTCTTGGCAAAGTCCAACAGGAGCCACCCCACCCCCCCCCACCCCTCCATCCCCACGCTCTCTCTCCAGTTTTCTCAGACCCTATATGAAATACAGGACTCACATTGGAATGCCAAAATGTACCAGGCTTTTTCTTTTTGGGAACCAACCAGTTCCCAAATCATGACAGACACTTATTTGTTTTGAATGCTCAGCCTAGCTTAGGCACATTTCTAACTAGCTCTTTTAAATTAACCTGTTTCTCTTTAACTGCCTTTTGGCTCAGGGCTTATTATCTTTTTTACTTCTGTGTATCTTACTTTCACTGTCTGGCTGTCTGGCATCTGCCTGACTTCTCGCCCTGGGCTACTCCCTTGTTCTCCCCCAATCTCCTCCTCTTTCTTCTCTAGTGCTTTCTTCCTCATTCTTCTTTTTTGAGCCTAGATTTCTTGTATTTATTCTCTATGTCTGTCAGCCCCACCTATCCTTTCTCTTCCTAGCTACTGGCTGTTCAGCTCTTTATTAGACCATTCAGGTTCCTCAGGCTAGCAAGGTGAATCATATGCAACATAGCTGTACATAATTAAACAAATGTAGCATAAACAAAATCAGCACACCTTTACACAGTTAAAGTAATATTCTGTAGCATAAGCAAATGTAATGCACATGTACAATATTCTATAACAACCAACTAGACCTCTCTCTACACCAAGTGAAACCTTCAATGCTGGGAATGGGCTACATCTAATTGAGTTTCTGGTCAAAGGGGACTCATGAAAATCCCCAAAAGACTCTTGCCAAGGCAAATTTATGGTAAGGCTCTATTGCTGAATACAATACCTACATATCTCACTGAACACAAAAAAGTCTAGTGGCCCTCATATCTACTAACTAGTGGTTGTGGTACTGGAAGGTATTCTATGTTTCCAGAGGAGAAATCTAAACCGTAAACCTGCCACAAAAACCTTTGATCTACAGTGGTGGCTTGTCTTCCTGATACACTGGTGCAACAGCAGCACAAAAGTTATAGGAATAACCAGCAATTATCTGATTGGATTTTAAGACCCACTCCATGCTCAACACTGCTTGGGTGGCCAAGAACCTGAGAGTAGATAGATCATGAACCTAAAAGAAAACCAGATACCATTGTTCTGCTAAAAGAACACAGCAATAAAGTGACTCCTAGTGACATATCCATAAATCAGTGTCCATCTCAGTCAGAATCAGAGAAGCTTCCTACTGCAGGAGATGGGAACTGACACGATCCACAACTGGACAGTGTGCAGAGAGTGAGAGGCACTGAAACACTCATTCTTAAGTGGGATGTCTCCATCAAATCACCTCCCTTGGTGTTCAAGGAACAAAGCAGAAGAAGAGGGAGAAAGATTATTACGGTCAGCAGAGATGGAAAACATGAAGGAAACAACATCTTCTAAACACAATAGGACTGGTGGGCATATGAAGTCACAGAGACTGTGGCAACATGTGTAGGGCCTGGGCAATTCTAAGGATGCTGGAGTCCCAGTGCGGAGAGAAGTGGACACATGCCCACATCTCTAAACCAGTAGCTATCTCCAACTGACAACTACTCACAAAATAAAAAATAATAGTTTTCTCAATAGAGTCTCACTGGGTACACAAACCACATTTAAGTGAGGCTCAGCAGTAAATGGCCAACACAAAATGAACTCAGTGATATTTTTGGAGATGTTTTGTATCCTAACGCTTGGTTTGGGCATTTTTACCTTATTTGTCTTTTATCTACTTATCTATTATAGTTATTTGTTTTCATGAAGTTTGTTAATGTGTATGTCAGGAGAATCTGTGAGTATGTGTTTCTCTGGTATACATTTACTTTGTTTTGTTTTTGTTTGTTTTTTAATTTTTTTAATTTTATGTGCATTGGTGATTTTACTTGCATGTGTGTCTCTGTGAAGGTGTTGGAACTCCTGGAGTTTGCAATTATAGACAGTGGTGAGCTGCCATGTGGGTGCTGGGAATTGAACTCGGGTCCTCTGGAAGAGCAGCCACAGCTCTTCACCTCTAAGCCATTTCTCCAGCCCCTTGTTCATTTGTTTTTTATTTTGTTTCTTTGCTTTATTTCATTCTTGATTTTTTTATCATTTTTTATTTTAATTTTAAATAGCTTGTTTTACATGTCAATCCCAGTTCCCTCTCCCTCCCCTCCTCCCGCACTCCCCTTTCCCCCCCAGCCTCCCACCCTATTGCCAATTCCTTCCACCTAGGGGATATCTAGAGTCTGTCATTTCACTCCAGGTTGGACTGTTTGTTTTTTTACAGAGGTGTGGAGTTGGATTGATGGGTGCACGGGGAATATCTAGGAGTAGATGAGGGAGGAGAAATCATGATCAGAATATAATGTGTAAAAAAGTTATTTTCAATAAAAGAAAATTAACAAATTAATTATGAAAAATGGTATCTAACATCATGAAATGGACCATCACATGGAATTTAGTCAAGAAAGGCTAGAATTTACTGCAGTAATTATCTCTTCAATCTCAGCACTTGAAAATATAATTATATCTTTCTCATACTGTATAGTTATCATGGATAAGCAAGGGGGGATTTTTCATTATCTGGAGACCTAGTGTGGTGAATTCCTCAAATTGTCTACCCAGTAGTCAGCTCAGTGGAGAAAAGAATAATTTGTAGGACTTCCCACAGATAATTCAACATTCCCACTAAAAGGTACATGCATCACTTTTGCTCAGAGATTCCTCGTCAGAACTGACCAGACTACCCCACCCAAAGAAAGATAAGGGTGCCAGATGACACAAATTTATCAAGTACTTGGGAGATGGAAGCTAAATGTTTCCTGTAAGAAGCATTGATAACTAACACAGAATAGGATTGCAATGCAATAAATGTAAAGAATAGCTACAATTTCAAAAATTACAAAAAGACAAATAGTTATATGGTAAAGATATTTTGTATTAGTATAAATTTCATCTATCCTGGAACCAGAAATATAAAGATAATATTTGATCCTGGGGAATAAAGACTTCAAGGAGGGTAGGTCTCCAATGACAACCACTTGCATAGCAAAAAATAGTTTTCTCTCATGGAGTCTCACTGAGTATAGGACTGCAAGATGCACATGTGAACAGGACCACATAAGTAATTTGCATAAAATGGAGGCTCTCCTGAATCCAACTGAGAACTGGAAAGTAAACAGCAGGCGTCACCATGTTTCTATCAGTACAGTACAAAATGACTAAAAGTTAGTCATGCTCTCTGCTCAGCTCATTCTGTGGCTGCTGCTCCTTGCACATTATTTTGATACATTTACTCAGCCCTGAAAAAAATAACAACGAGATTCCCTTTGGACAATATTTTTACAGAACTTAATTCTTACATCTTTGTTGTGGAGGACACAGAGGAAGCACTTTGGGTATGCCAGGTAAACATACACTTCTGACCTACATCTCCAGCCCCCATTTTGGCCAATACTAAGTAAACACATCTGAATTTTTAAGGTAGCCAAACTCCCTTTGAATATAAAAGATGAAAGATGCTATCCTCCTCTACCAGATGACACAGGCTGGCAAGTCGTCACTTCCACATCATCAAATGGAGGGACCCCTGACCCTGACATGCAGGAAGCATGCCATCCCTACCCATTTGGTGTACAAATGGAAGCTGGATAGCATACAATGTTTTTAAAACATCACTGAAACTCCTTGGACTGAAACCTCACACCTCATCCCTGATCTGAAAACTCTCACCATCAGATGTGTTGCTTCTCAGATAGCCAGACACTAATTGCTGGCCTGAGAGTGAATCTCTGCCAACTGACAACACACCAAGTGTTGATCAATATGTATATCTCAATTTACACAGCTTTTTAATGTTTGCCTAATTTGCTCCGTTTGAAGAGCTTAGGAAGGTTTCCCTCCTCGTTCTCCCTTCCAGTACAGACGCTGACTTTACCAATATTTTCTACCTAACTGTGACTATCTGATTCTAATTTTGAAATTACTGAGCGAATACCCTTGATCCATAGATGTACGTTAATTTTATTTTTCCAAATTCATATGACTCATGTAAAAGTGATTTTAAAAATATAATTATCTATCCCATTAAAGTCTACAGCAAAGGACAAAACGATAAAGCATGATGCAATGATCACACATGCAGCAGCCTCCTATAAATTCTGAAGCTACAAATCAAAATTATAATAGTGCTCTGATGGGTAGGTAGGCATCTATATAAGCAAAAGAAATTTGAAAGTGACCAAACATGTGACTGTGGTATTATAGATAGAAAGAAATAAGAAGACTGCTAATTTAAACAATGATATGACCAATGCCTTTATTAGTTTGAGGTCTTTCTCAGGGTGTTGTTTTAAATTCTGGCCTAAATCAAAATGAAAGCAAAGACCCTCCATCTACTTTTCTTTTAGCAATATCAGAAGCTACAACCTTAAAGTCTCACAAGACTGCCCAGTGTAAGCTTAACAAGGAGAACACCAGCGGATGTGCCAAAGCCCACAAGACCTCAACCCTACAAATGGCAAATGGAGAAAGCTGGGAGCAGGGAAGAGCACACTAAATAGTTGTCCAGTACCAAACAGTCAGCCTTAAAATACATAAAATGGCATTATATGGACCGAACAGGTTATATTAGAAATGTATATACTTATGTATCATATATATACATACATCCTATACACATACATATACATGCAATAACAATTAGTAAAAAAAAAAAGATTACATGAATTTGAAAGAGGGTAGGGAGAGGTATCCAGGAGACTTTGTAGGGAAGAAATGGAAGGGAAACATGTTGGGATTCTATGTTAATCTCAAAAATAAAATAAAAAATAAACAATGAGAATGGTCAAAATTCCAGTTAAGTTTCAGTCCTTATTTCTACACAGTCCCTACTGATGTTGCAAAGGACTTTATAAGGCATGCAAAAGGGAAGCTGTTTAATTCTGAGGAATATTCCTGTTCCATTAGGATTGAAGAGTCCTCATAATCACTTACTTACGGCTTAAGATCCCTGAAGGAGGCTAAGGAGATCATTTTGCAGATTCAACAGAATTTGATTATCTGCAGACTGGAGACCCTGTCTTAAGATGAGAGCTGTTCTGATTGTTTTTAGAGTTAAGGAGACATATATATGGCCTAAAATGCTACCATTCACAATTAATGTGAGAAGAAAGCCTGATTCATCAAAGAGCTTACATGTGTGTGTGTGCACTTATGTGTGTGTGTATGTGTGTGTCTGTATGTTTAACTTTCAAGAACTATTTTAATTGACAAATACGCCTGATAATTAAAGTCTACCTAAGCAAAAGTAAAGATGCTCATTAATTCAACTCTAAACAAATAAACGTATTGCAATTTTGCCAAATATTTTAATTATTTGACTTTATTTAGTATGCTGAATGAGGATACTAGTTTCACAGAAAAGTTGTTAACTTTCTTAAGTGATATTAGCATGATTCCTGACTGAGTTATTGTGGATTGAACGTGTAAGAAATATGATACTGGATTTCAAACTTTTTGTGCAAGACAAAAAAAGAGAATTGCTACTAATTTCAATATCACTCTCTATTTTTTGTTGTTTTTGTTTTTTTGTTTTTCAAGACACAGTTTCTCTGTATTGGCCTGGCTGTCCTAGAACTCACTCTACAGACTAGGCTGGCCTCAAACTTACAGAGGTCTGTCTGCCTCTGCCTCCTAATTAGTGCTGCATGATCAAAGGCATGTGCCACCACTATTCAGCCAAGAAAGATGTCTATTCATTATGTGTTGCTACTAGTTAAATGGTTTCAGTGCCCCTGATCCCACCCCAGGCCCTTATGTGTAGTGCTAAGGCAGTGGAGACATAATTCAACTGTGGTGCCTCCCATTGGGAAAGTACTGTGATTATATAAGATCATTTGATTAGAAAAAGGACTGTGATTATATGAGATTATATCAGAACATTCATGATAAAAATTCCTAGTACCTTTAGAAGATGAGGTGGGGGAAGACACACACGCATGCACAAGCTCCATCTCTTAATTTGTGATATCCTCTGCAGTCAACAAGATGTCTAGCTATTGCTAGACATGGCCTTTTAACTTTGCACATGCCCTGCAGAACCATAACCCACCTGAAACATCTTTCCTTTACAGCATACATACACTTGCTTAGGACTGTAGTCTGCATTATGTATTCAGAGAGAGAAAGCAGACTGATACACCATGAGCTAGGCCCTCTTTAAGCTTATTGTTACTCCTAACAATACTACAAGCAGGGTGTCATTATATTTGCAATTACATTTTGCAAATAGAAACAGGGGTTAGTAAGGCTCAGTAAGTGACCCAAGAGTTCAAAGTTGGCAAAGTCTGCACTCGGTTTATACATTAGACTGCAGTCCTGTGTTCTGCTTATTCTGTCTTCCTCCCTCCTTCCTTTTGCTCCACTCTGAACTAGGGAAAATGTTTTCTAGTGTAATATACTTTCCCTTCCTCCCCATCATCACTCCTGTAATCCTGAACCTTCTATTTTCCTTGCTTTTCTCTCCACCTTCCTTTCATTTGGAAAATCTATTTCCTTTCTTTTGTTTCCAGTTCACCTTAATGTTTGCAAGAAATGGCCACTAGCTAACAAGCCAACCTTTGCCTGAGAACACACTCTATTTAGTTCTATGAAGTTTGAACTTGTAACACAGCTTTAGTATCGGGTATGTCCTGGTCCTGCAGAAGCAGCCCTGGAAGAACTACAAGAATGAGTCATTAAAATAGGATAGAAAATACCTTTTGATCTGGGATGATGTCCTGGTGCTCTTAGATAAATGTAGCCTGAATTGAAATAAAAGTCTAGCTACAACAAAGGACCCTACAATGATAGAAACCCTTTGATCACATTTACAAGCATAGAAATATAGCTACTGCTGTCAAGTTACAGATATGTGCATGGACTCCATGTATATGCTGTGCCATCAGATGTAGGGTAGATGTCATGCCATTCCAACTAATTTACCATGACTTTCCCCATTATGAATAGTACCACATAAGACCTATTGATTCTGGCCACTGCCATTCCAAAATTATAAATGGACTTTTCCTCTATCTGGAAACTTGACCTTAAGACCTTTCAAACTGCACTGATGCCTCACTACTCCCTATTCAGGCTCATCTTTTTTCACACTCTAAGGAAAGTCATTCTCTGGAACTCTGGTAGAAGCTGCAGTGAGACAGGCACCATCTGGTGCAGGTTGCTGCTTACTAATTGTGCAAATTGTAATCATGTAGAAAGCTCCTGAACTCAATTTCCATGTGTCTTAAATAAATGGAGTGCCATTAGTTGCTTTACAACTATGAAAAATATGAAATTACTGAATTTTCCTCTATGTCTAAACTTGAATTATTTATACTACAGTTTGTTAATTTGACTTATAAAAACAATCGTGTGTGTGTGTGTGTGTGTGTGTGTCCCTGTAAGTTTTCACTATTCAGAATTTTGTGATATTTAAAGTTGCTAGCATAATCTTTGTTGGTGAGGTTTAAAAGAATTGTCACCTGTAGTTCAATGGGTCTCATAAGAAAGACTAGAACTATCATAAAATTACAGAAATGAGTAAATGGCACAAAAGGATGCTATCTAAAAACTGAAATAAGCAAAAACATGCAATGAAACTTGATTTTTGATAAAATACCAGTGGGGTTTTATGCCTTTTGAAAGGCAGACCCAAAAGTTGATTCTGTCCTTAACTCAAACACACATTTTAAGGGGGTTATAGTTGCAAATTATGGAGAGTAAAGCAAAAAGCTAACCACAATATTCTCTTTAAAATACCATAATGACATCAATGAACTATTTTCTTACATGAAGTAATACTTTACATTATTTCATGATACTCACTTTATAGGATAGCCGTAACTTTTAAGATTTAGCCTTTCTCATTTTGAGTAAGTTTTAGAATGAGTATTGCTATTTTTACACACAAAATAAAAAGATTTGACTGGGATTTTATTGAAACTATAATGACAAAACTGACAAATTTCCAATTTTGAATTTTGTTTTTAGTTGGGTCTTCTTCATTTGATGATGTCTTATTTTTCTCTGAACTGAAATGGTGTCTTTCATTGGATTTATGCTTAACTTTCTAAACATTTGTATGATAAAGATATGTTCTTGCTTAGTTGTTTTTGTTTTCTGGGTATTTAGCTCAGAGTGGCCCTGAATTATCTCTCAATCTGTGCTAAAACTATGCATGTGGACTACCACACCAGCATGATACAGACCTAAATGTTTTGGTACCCCTTTGTCTCTTAAAGGAAAACATACTAATAATTCAGGCTTAATCAGTAATCTTCTTCAATGCTTTTCTGCAAGCAAGTTATCTTCAGATCTGTAGAAATTGGATGCATAATGGGAAATTCTATGCATATTGGAAAATTAAATGCATTTTTACTTTTGATGTTTCTACTTTTAATTATATTTTATTTAACTATTCCAGCTTAAATATCAAGCTATTTGGTGAGAAAATGATGCCAAGAATTCTTTCCTGTTTTTTTTGTTTTGTTTTGTTTTTCTTTGTTTTAATCTCCGAAGGAAGGCATTTATCATTTCTCACGTGTGTGGGTGCACACACACACACACACACACACACACCAGCCTTCATTCACGTCCTAGGATGAACTGCCCTTCCTGTTCTTGCTCAGATGCTACACATGCTCTTCTGACCCTATGCACCATGGTCGCATCATGTCCTATGCCAATGGATCAGTAGCAGTTAAGAGCAATGCTAGTCCTCCGCCTACAATGACTAAGACGACTGGTCCTCATGTCCTGAGGAGAGCTAAAGAAGCACATGACCTACAAAACAATAATCACCTCCTGCCCTGCTCTTCAGTAAAGGCAGCTTCTGAACACCCAGTCCACTGCAGAGATGCTGAGAGGAATGGCTGAGCCTCGTCTGTCCTGGTCTATCCACTACTGGACCAGTGAGAAACATCCACCTTGTCTTAATAAACAAGTATCATATAGCTGAAGGTTACCAACAAAACTAATAAATGATCCCATTTTACTTTGTGCCGTATGCTCTGTGAAAGGAGCATGCCCAATTTATTGATCATAAACGCAGCATATCCAATATTGAAACTGAGCTGTGACTGAAGAAGAGAAACCCTGTTTCTCTGAGCACACCACTTCAGAGAAGGCAGCCAGAGCAGAACCATTCAATACACTCAGCTTCTGCCCTGGAGTTCCTGCTATGCCAACGCCTACAGCTGCTGTTATCCTGGGCTCTTTGCAGAAAACTTGAATGAAGAATTGCTTAGATGTTTTGGAAGAAAACAGGAAATATCATCATGATGAAACTGTGGGGAAAAATATCTCGATAAGAGCCTAGAAGCGCTAACTGCAGAAGAATTGATAAATCAGACTACATTAAAACTGTGGGGTTTTGCTCATCAAAAAGAACCCTTTGGGAAATAACCAGACAAATTCTAATTGTGAGAAAACTTTACAATGCATTTTTAATAAAAAGCTGGTGTCCCAGAATATATAAATATATAAAGAAATTCTTCAAAAACTTGTGAAAATAGGCAAAAATAACAAGCATTTCACAGAACAGTAAACAATATTTGGCAATAAAACTATAAAATGATGCTCAACTTCATTAGTAATTAGGAGAATGTAAATTAAGACCCAAAAGAAATAGTGTTATATTCCTTTGGAGTTGACAAATTTTATGAAATTTAAGCGCATCAGCATAAATATATAGTTAATGGGGATTTAGATAATGAGGCTATAAATTGACACAACTATTTCATAAAACAATTTGGTATCTATTAAACTTTAACATTCACAGACCCTCTTTTACATTTTTACACACTCACACACACACCACTCACAGGCACAAAGGATATAAAAAACAAACACAAATACTTCAAATGCCCTAACAATGTTGCATGCCAACTAGCCCTAGTAGCTTCTGGGAAAACATTGCTTCCTTAATGTTCAAATCATGATGGCATAAATTGACCAGATAGTAGCCAACATGGGAGAATTCTTAGATAGGAAATCTTAAACAGCTCTTTTAAGGCAACCCAGAACTTATAGGAAACACAAATGTATCCATAATGTAACAGAGAATTTTATCAGACGTGGAAGCAATCTATAAATATTTGATCTGAAAAATCATACTACTTGAGAGTATTGATGCCAGGATGGGTCAAACAGATGAGTCTGAAGAAAGACTGCTTGAAAGCATAAATTAGAGAAGACAAAAGAAAAAGCAAGTCAAGAATGCAAGCAAGCACTTTAGGAAAACGACAAGAGAGAACTATCTGGGCTATGCAGAGTTCGAGGAAGACTTGAGAATGCCGAAAGAGTACAAAGCTCATGCTTAGCATGCTTGAATATGTTCTTCTAATTTAGCTTTGTATTGATTCTTCATGAATTTGACATTAGGCATCTTGAGCCAACTCATCTCCCTATCCCTTCAAAACTGCCCTCTGCCCTTGCAACCTCCTGTCCCCCCCCCAAAAGAAAAAAGTAAAGCATAAAATTTAAAAGAGAAGAAAAATGAGAAGTCTCATCTTAATGTTTTTAGTGTATCACACAGTGTATTCTTCGATCATATATCTATACTTGCAAGTGATCATTGCAAATAGTCATTGAACCAGTTCTAGGCCTCTGGTGTCTGCTACATTATCAATACTGGGCTCTCACTGGGACTCCTCTTGGATATCCTATTGCTGTCCTCTGTCATGGAGATCCTACCATTTTGGGTCTACAGGACAGGACACTTCACACACTCCAGCCGATGACAGATGAATGGATGTTGGGATGGGCCAACTCATAATCCTTATCCTGGACCTGGGTGATCGCTGAGTTGGTTAGCCAGCCAGCTCTCCCTCATCTTCACCACCAGATTGAGCTCTCCAGCACCACTTGTAAGCAGCAAGGGGCAGGGCCCGTTCTGCTCTCACACCCTTGTGGCCATCTCACCCATACCTACACCACCAGGGCCAGCTCTGTTGTGTTTCCTGGGCAAGGCGTAGGAGCCATTCTGCTAAGTGCTGCAGCTGGTGGGAAGCAGAACCAGCTCTCTCACTCTCACAACCTCAGAGACAGCTCTCCCCCCTGCCACAGGTGGTGAGGAGTGGGCTTCTCTCCATTGCCCATGCCACTGTATGACACACGGGGCGAGGGCGGATCTCCCATGCTCACATTTTCGGGGACAGCTCAGTCCCATACCTGTCAACAGGATGAGCTCCACTGTGCTGTCCAGGCAAAGGGCAGGGCCTGCTCTCTCGAGGGCTGTAGTTGTTGAGGGGCTGGGTCAGCTCTCCCGCCTGCGGTGAGGAGCGAGAAGCGGGTAGGGAATCTTTCCCTTACCCATGCCACCACATGGCAGACTAGGGAGGCAAGACCAGTTATTCCACTCTCACGCCCTCGGGGCCAGCTCAGATGCACCCCTACCAACAGGGTCAGCTCTGTCATGCTGACCAGGTGAGGTGCCAAACCCACTTTTTCCAGTGCTGTAACTGGTAACGGACAGAGCCAGATCTCCCTAGTATTGCTACCAGCGAGGGGCGGGGCCAACTCTGTGCAGTGCCATTCTCTCTGCCTTCAGTGGTAACAGAAGCCAAGGACATCAACACAGAGCACGTCTGCAGCAGGATGATGGGAGAAAATACGGCCCTCCGCAGCAGCCCAGGCCCATACATCACCACGTCTCCAGGTCCCAAGGAGGCCACCTTCCAGTCCACTCCTCATTGCCTTCACCTCTTTAGATCTGTCCCTCTCCACATGACATGAGCCATTCTCTCTCCTCTCTCTCTCTCTCTCTCTCTCTCTCTCTCTCTCTCTCTCTCTCTCTCTCTCTCTCTCTCTCTCTCTCTCTCTCTCTCTCTCTCTCTCTCTCTCTCTCCCATACCCCACCAGATATTTTTTACCACAACAGAAACCTTATAAAAGAAGAAGGCCATAAATGCAAGAGTTCACTTATTTGGATTCTATTCCTTTACATTAGTTTATTCATCTACTTTCATTCCAATGACATGCTGTTTATTCATTTATTATGTACACAGTGTTATGGCTACATGTATGCTTGCAGGCCAGAAGAGGTCACCAGATCTCATTACAGATGGTTGTGAGCCACCATATGGTTACCGGGAATTGAACTCAGGGCCTCTGGAAGGGCATCTAGTGTTCTTAACCTCTGAGCCATCTCTCCAAACCCCCCCCCAACATGCTGTTTTGAATATTAAAGGTTTGTATTATATTTCAAAGTTAGGCAGTATAAAGCTTCTTCTTGACTTAGTCATTTTGTTTAGATTTCTTTGGCTGTGAGAGGATTGTTTTGTGGTCCCCTGGCCAATTTAATTTTGCCCTAGCTTTATAAAGAACTTCATTGGTATTTTGGTAAGGATTACACTGAATTTGCAAATTAGCTTATTTAGTGTGTACATTTCCCAATATTTATTTTTATTACGGTACAAATGTGAAATATTCCCCAAACAGTTTTGGCCCAGTTGATGGTACTGTCTAGAAGACTTGTGGAACCTCCCCAGGCGGGGTTTTTCCAGAAGAAGCGAGTCACCATGAGGTTACGCTTGATAACTATTCCCCTGCTTCCTTCTCAGCCCTGCTTCCCACCCAACCCATTTCCTAAGATGTGAGGATGTCAGGAGTCCCAGTCACATAATCTTGCATAAGCCACATGAGCTGCTTGCTGTCTTGGCTTCCACACAATGATAGACTTTATTCTCTCAAGCCATGGGCCAGTATCAAACTTTCCTCCCTCAAGCTGCTTCTTTTGAGTATTTTATCACAGCAAACAGATATGTAACCAATGCAGCACTGTAATGCAAGGATCACCATCTCCACACACAACTATTCATCTTGAGAAATTGCGATTATACGCATTCAAAGACAATGCTCCATTCTCCCCTGCCACTAAGGCATCTGTTTAACTGATTGTGTGCATGAACTGGACAATGACAAAAGGGGAATTCCTCAAGAAGGAAGACACGTCACACAGTATGTGTTCTGTGCTTTTGTATATGAGTTATTTCACTTAGCATAACATCTTCAAGGGTCATCTTTGTAGCAATATATGTTAGAATTTTCCTTTATAAAGAATATTTATTATAAATTATATATGTGTATATGTAGTATGTGTGTTTTGTATGTGTATGTTCACATGTTTCCGTTTTACCTATTATAAATAATGTAGCTACCATCATAGATAGTTATAGGGAATCTCTTCAGGACCTGGTTTTCAGTCATTTTGGTGTTGCTGATTCATGTAGTATTGGGATTTTTAAGGAATCACTATATTGTCTTCATAGCAGCTGTAGCATTTTATATTACTATACTAGTACAAGAAGTCTCAGTTTTTGGACATGCTTGCCAATGCCAATGCTTGTTATTTCTGGTGTGTCCACTTCCTTTTCAATGCCCACTCCAGTGGTGTGAGAGGGCATCACACTGAGTGTCTGTGCTAGGTCTCTTTAAGGAAAATTCATGCTGAGCATCTTTTCCTGAACTTAGCCATCATTTGTCTTTTTTGGAGAAATGTGTGTTCAAATATTTTGAGTTACATGATGTCTCTGGGTGTCTTCTGAATTGAAACTCTCCACCAAACATGATATTTAAGTAATTTCTGTCATATAAGTCATCTTTTAACTCCATCAAAACTTTTCATGTATCAATGTTTTCGATTTTCATGATGGTCAACTTGTCTATTTTTTCTTTCATTACCTGAGTCTTTGAGTAGACAAATCCAGTGTCAGAAACATGCTGATACACAATATTGGACATTAATACTTTCATGAATTCATTCTTATACATAGATATTCTGGGTCAAAACATATGCACATTTTTCAATATTGTAGTAAATCTAAAACTGAAATAGTTCTCAGATAAGTAGCTAGCCATGAAAAATTCGAGTTAAACTTGATTTATATAAGGAACTATATCAGGGAATGATTAACTAGAAACTACACAAAACCCCATAAATACTCAAAGGAAAACCTCCTGCATTTGATTACATTAAAATTAAAACTTTTCTCCCAGGAAAAGCATTACAAAAATTAAAAAGTAGTCAACAAACAAGGAAACCATAGTTACATGATGTTTAAATAAAATGGACTATTATCAATATGTTTTTAAAATCCTTAAAATAAATTTAAAGGTCACATTTTTCTTTTACTTAAAAATTTTTCATACAAACTATTTTATTTCATTTTACTGTCCCCAAACTCTTTCCAGATTCTACCCACCTCCCTCCCCACCTAATTTCATGTTCTCTATCAAAAAAAATCTAAAAAGACAGAGCATACCAAAACAAAATAAAATGAAGAAAAAACTATGACGTCTGTTTTGTGTTGGCCAACTACTCCTGACTATGGGGCCTGCCTTGGAGAATGGTTAATATACCCAATAACATTCTATTGGAGAAAACTGGTTTTCCTTTTCCTGCAGGTATCAATTGCATACAGATTTTTGATCACTTAGGCCTTTGTGTCTACGGTATAGCAATATGTCATTAGGAGTTATTGCTACATTTCTTAAGTTTTTCTCATTTTTCTTAGGTCTTTGATAAATCTGTGCAATGTATATGAATGAATACATTCACCAACACTTCTACTTCTCCAAACTCCATTCCCTCTTTTATGACCACCCAACTTTATGTTCTCTTTTGTTTATTAACAACAGGTGTGATTTTTAAACACATCAACAACAAAGCCTATTACCTACCTAGTCTCAGGTTCCTGAAAAGGCCACACTTTTTACAGGCCAGGATATAAAAGTCAAATCATACTTCGATCAAGTACAGTTCTCTGTGTTAATCATCATCTCCTATAATAAGAAGCTTTTCTGGTGAGGGTTGATTAATCAAATGATATAATCATAAATCCTTAGGAGTTTGTTTAACAAACAGTATGCCTGTTTAGCAACAAAATAATAGCAAAATCTCCTCTAGGACCTGCATCAAGTCACAGTTTCTTAATCCTAATAAAGATGCAGAAATGGATTTCAACTTACAGAATTGGCTTTAAGTTCAATTAGAAAGTGGTTGGCTACTCTCACAGCATTTGTACTATTATCATACCAGTAGACATTCCTGAACAGCAGAGAAGACAAGACTGGATAATGCACAGCTCCAAAGGGGACATCTTTATCACACTCTCTACTTGTGAAGGCTCAGGGATAATGAAAGAAGAGGGGATAGAAAGATTCAAGTACCAAAGGTAGTGGTTGACTATAAGGAAACTGTTTTCTGGACACATATGAGCAGTTTTACCATGAACTAATAGCAGTTTTGACAACACATCAAAACATAGGCAAGCTCAAAACAACAAAATTCCAGCATGAGGAAAGGGTGAGCACAAAGTCTCAACCTAGCTATTAACAAATGGTAATGCCCGGGAGATAGGGAGTCAATTTTGTTTGAGTATATGGGTTCTGATAGGTTTACCATGCTCCAGTGATAGGTCACACATTCCAGAGTGTGTGGACAGAACAAATTATACATATTATACAAATTATATGTGTGTGTGTGTGTGTGTGTGTGTGTGTGTGTGTGTGTGTGTGTTTCAAAGTTGTGTGGGTATAAAGAGTATGGATCCGGCAAGAGTTGGGAGGTAAATATGTTCATATAGATTGTACAGAATTCTCAAAGACCTAACAAAGATGAGGAAAGCTAAAAGCAAAAGCAAAGATGAAATCTAAATGGAAAATAAGCAAACAGTAATTTTTTCAGTCCCACTAGAAACTAGAGGTATTGAAATTACTGAACACCAATTTTTGTCCATTAAATTCACAATAACCAAGTAATTCTGATAATTTGAACTACTAGGAAGTATGTAGGAAGCAGAAATTTTTAGACACAGCTATAGATATATAAATTTATGGATGCTCTTTGAAAAGCAATTCTTGAAAATGTGCATGGATTATGACTCAGAACCCTCTGTACTGGAATAAGCACCAATAAACCCTCATACATAAGCACAAGTTGACCCTAATAACTATACAAAATGTGTTTAAATGTCCTGATAATCTAGTTTACATATAAAATTCATGACAGTGGTTGCTCCCAATGGATATTACTGTCAATATTAGTCAATAATAATTTTGTAATATTTTATAGTAAAATAAAGGAGCTAGA